>NC_140590.1:1532300327-1532481303 GCF_964204655.1 Triturus cristatus | reverse complement strand
TCCACTACCTGCCATTGTTAAGTGCTTTGTTTTCTCTGTGCATTTTCCTCCTGTCTGTTCCTCAGCCATCAATACAGGATATAAGCCTTCTGTCACCATGGCTTGCCTCCACTGTTTCATCTGCCTATCTCAGGTTTAGCGTAGAAATTTGGAATAAAATCTGCTCAAGTTTCTGTCACTTCTTGATCTATCGCGCTCAAATGCTTCAGTATCCCATTCTTCTAATGCCTCATACTGTGTTAATCTGGGTTCTAATTCGTTCATTCTAGTACATAAGTTATGTAGGATTCTTCCATTAAATGTTCCAAACTCTGGAAAAGCTAGTATTCCATCATCTTTTGTATATTCTATCCAATTTTATAACCATACACAGGTATGATAACCTCTCTCTATCATCATGTAGGATGCAGGCGTTTTCGGGGGAGGGATAAGAATCCCTTCTCTATTTTTTATGGGTTTATCCTTTTTAAACTAATTTTTAATTTTCTGCATAAATGACATTTTCCTTTTCTCTCCGTACATTTTTCGAGATCTTCCTTTTATATACTGTTCGTGGGCAAAACCTAAGTACCTTCTATCGACCACTGCGCCCTCCACGGCCTGGTCGCCCCCATGCTGCCCGCCTGCTCTGCCTGCCTCCTTACCTGCTGCCTGCCCGACCTCGGATCCCCGGCACCCCAGCCGCCGCAGGGCCGCCCGACCTCGGATCCCCGGCGCCCCAGCCGCCGCAGGGCCGCCCACCAAGCCCGCATAGGGTTTCCTGCCGTTCCCTGCCGCGACCCCGCCCCCCCGCCTGCCGATTGGCCCCCGCGCTCCCCGCCTCCCAGCGGACCCTCCCTCCCGGCTCCCTTCTTAAGGGGACCCAGACCTCAGCTCAGGAGCGACCACTGCGCCCTCCACGGCCTGGTCGCCCCCACGCTGCCCGCCTGCTCTGCCTGCCTCCTTACCTGCTGCCTGCCCGACCTTGGATCCCCGGCGCCCCAGCCGCCGCAGGGCCACCCGACCTCGGATCCCAGGCGCCCCAGCCGCCGCAGGGCCGCCCACCAAGCCCACATAGGGTTTCCCGCCGTTCCCTGCCGCGACCCCGCCCCCCCGCCTGCCGATTGGCCCCCGTGCTCCCCGCCTCCCAGCGGACCCTCCCTCCCGGCTCCCTTCTTAAGGGGACCCAGACCTCGGCTCAGGAGCGACCACTGCGCCCTCCACGGCCTGGTCGCCCCCACGCTGCCCGCCTGCTCTGCCTGCCTCCTTACCTGCTGCCTGCCCGACCTCGGATCCCCGGCGCCCCAGCCGCCGCAGGGCCACCCGACCTCGGATCCCCGGTGCCCCAGCCGCCGCAGGGCCGCCCACCAAGCCCGCATAGGGTTTCCCGCCGTTCCCTGCCGTGACCCCGCCCCCCCGCCTGCCAATTGGCCCCCGCGCTCCCTGCCTCCCAGCGGACCCTCCCTCCCGGCTCCCTTCTTATGACGCCCCCTGAGCGACCGCGCAGCGGACGCGCGCAGCGGGAGCACCGATTGAGCGCCGAAGGTGTGCCAAAGGTAAGCCCGTCTACGCCCGTCCGTGCCTGGACTGCGCCCCGCGCCAGGACCCCTGGCCCCCGCAGACCCCAGCCCACCCGCCGGACTTCCGACGCCGCCACCCTCAACGCACTCAACACCGGCCGAATCCCAGGATGCTACAGAGCCACCCCGAGACGCACCCACGGACCCTTCAGCTGCCACTCCTGCAAGTTCACCTGAATCCGGACCTGCACTGCACCAACACTCACCAAGCCGAACACCAGCAGCAACTACCTGAAGTGCATCCTGCTCAACACCCGCTCCGTCCACAGACACGCCGTCCAACTCTGGAACCTCCTCGACACCACAGCTCCTGACGTCGCCTTCCTCACGGAAACATGGATGAACGCCTCCTCAGCGCCCGACATCGCCATCGCCATCCCAGAGGGCTACAAGATCACCCGGAGGGACCGCGGCAACCAGACCGGAGGAGGCATCGCCATCATCCACAGGAACACCATCCGCATCACGACCAACACCGACGACACCCTGACAACCGCCGAACACCTGCACTTCCAGATCCACACCGACCCCAAGACCACCCTCAGAGGCACTCTGATCTACCGACCCCCTGGACCCCGCACACCATTCAGCGAAGACATCGCCGACTTCATCAGCCCGCACGCCCTCCCCTCCGCTGACTACATCCTCCTCGGGGACCTCAACTTCCACCTGGAGAACGACAACGACCGCAACACCACTATCCTGCTTGACAACCTCGCCAACCTCGGACTCAAGCAGCTGGTGACCACCCCCACCCACCTCGCCGGACACACACTCAACGCCATCTTCTCATCCAGCAAGGACATCGTCTTCAGCCACGCCACCGGACTCCACTGGACGGACCACAGCTGCATCCACTTCAGCTTCAGAAGGACCACGATCCACCACCACCAGTCACAGGTTGCACGAAGAAGCTGGAACAAGATCACAGCCGACCAACTCGCCGCATCCCTGAGCCAGCACCCTCCCGCCAGCTCAGCGAACCCCAGCCAGGCCGCCGACAACCTCACGAAGTGGATCAGCAACTGCGCGGACGAACTCGCCCCTCTGAGGACCCCACCCAGCAGACCAGGCAGCAAGAAGGCCCCTTGGTTCACCGACGAACTCAAATGCTCCAAGGAGAACTGCCGAGCCCTCGAGAAAGCCTGGAGAAGAGACCCAACACCGGACAACATGACTACCCTCAAGCTCGCTACCCGAAAGCACCATCAACTGATCCACGCCACCAAGAAAACAGCATTCAAGGACCGCCTGGACAACAACGCACACAACAGCAAGGAACTCTTCAACATCGTGAAAGAGCTCTCCAACCCCAACGCCGGAAACAACGACATCACCCCATCGCAAGACCTCTGCAACTCCCTCGCCTCGTACTTCCACAACAAGATCGCTGACATACACAACAGCTTCAGCACACAAACAACGCCCCCCACGACCACACGAACGCCCTCCACCACCACCCTCAGCGCCTGGACACCGATCAACACCGAAGACACCATCCGCACGATGAACTCCATCCACTCCGGATCCCCAACCAACCCCTGCCCTCACCACGTCTTCAACAAGGCCGACGCTGTCATCGCACCCCACCTGCGGGACATCATCAACACCTCCTTCGACACCGCCACCTTCCCGGAGAGCTGGAAGCACGCCAATATTAGCGCTCTACTAAAGAAACCAACAGCGGACCCCACCGAACTCAAGAACTACCGCCCCATCTCGCTCCTCCCGTTTCCAATCAAAGTCATCGAGAAGACAGTCAACAAGCAGCTGGCCGCCTTCCTCGAGACGAACGGATCCCTCGACCCCTCACAGTCTGGCTTCCGGGCCAACCACAGCACCGAAACCGCCCTCATCGCTGCCACCGATGACATCCGAGCCCTGCTGGACAACGGAGAAACAGCGGCCCTCATCCTCCTAGACCTCTCCGCGGCATTCGACACTGTCTGCCACCGCACCCTAGTGCAGCGCCTCAACAACGTCGGAATCGAGGAGAAGGCACTGGATTGGATCATCTCCTTCCTCGTTGGAAGGACACAGAGAGTTCACCTACCCCCGTTCAGATCTGCAGCAACAGAAGTCATCTGCGGCGTTCCCCAAGGCTCCTCGCTCAGCCCCACCCTCTTCAATGTCTACATGAGCCCCCTTGCGGCCATCGCACGCCAACACAACCTCAACATCATCTCCTACGCCGATGACACACAGCTGATCCTCTCCCTCACCAACGACCCCGCCACCGCCAGAGCCAACCTACACCAAGGGATGAAAGACGTAGCCGAATGGATGACGACCAGCTGCTTGAAACTGAACTCAGACAAGACGGAAGTCCTCATCCTGGGCTCCTCGCCCTCCGCCTGGGACGACTCCTGGTGGCCCCCCGCCCTGGGCACCGCACCCAAACCGACAGACCACGCACGCAACCTGGGCTTCATCCTGGACTCCTCCCTCTCCATGACCAGACAAGTCAACGCCGTCTCCTCGTCTTGTTTCAACATCCTGCGCATGCTACGTAAGATCTTCCGGTGGATCCCCACCGAGACCAGGAAGACGGTCACCCAGGCCCTCGTCACCAGCCGTCTGGACTACGGCAACGCCCTCTACGCCGGAACCACCGCCAAGCTCCAGAAGAGACTCCAGCGGATCCAGAACGCCTCAGCGAGACTCATCCTTGACATCCCCAGACACAGCCACATCTCCAGACACCTGAGAGACCTGCACTGGCTCCCGGTCAACAAGAGAATTACCTTCCGGCTCCTCACCCACGCACACAAAGCCCTACACAACCAAGGCCCGAGTTACCTCAACAGTCGCCTCAACGCTCCCAAACGCCATCTCCGATCGACCAGTCACGCCCTCGCCGCCGTCCCCCGCATCCGAAGAGTGACAACAGGAGGAAGGTCCTTCTCCCACCTGGCCGCCAAGACCTGGAACTCCCTCCCTCCCGACCTACGCCTGACCCAAGACCACCTCTCCTTCAGGAAGAAGCTCAAGACCTGGCTGTTCGAGGAGTAGCGGACCCCATCCCCCCAAGCGCCTTGAGACCCTCCGGGTGAGTAGTGCACGTTATAAATGCCTTTGATTGATTGATTGATTATCTGGACTATTCCCTATCAAAGTAGGATTGTGTCTCCACATGCAAGACCCACTATCAATTATTATTATGGATTCTATTTTCAACTAATCAAATGTTCACTTTTACTTTAACAATTGACCAATACCAGCGCGACTTCTAATTCTTTTCACCAATCGGATTCTGTTCTGCTATGTTTTTAGCCAATACTAGCGCGGCTCTCAATGACGTCAGTATCACTTCTTACTACTGACCCCTCCTTTACAATTCTTTGCGTCAGTCACATGCCCGCTGTTCCAACCAATCCCAGCGCGGCCCTCTGTGACGTCAGTGCAGCACTCGGTCCAGGGAAGACCTGGCTTGGCAGTTCGGGTTGGACTGTTCCCATGAGGCACAGGGTCAGACTGATTTGCATATGGTCATGTCTGAACTGGGGTGGCGGAGTGAGCTAAAGAATGATGATGGATTAAACCCAGATCAGTTGACTGGGGGTGAGTGCTTGCAATGTTCAACAATCCGTCCATTATCCCCTTTGGTTTTGCTTAGTAATACACATAGGCAAGCGTCCCCTAGATACTGTATAACGTGTGTAATGCAATTATTAGTATTCACAAACATGTTGATTATGGTGTTATACGTTATTTGAGAGGATTGCATCTGAGCAAGTTCCTTCTTTACGAAACCTTGCTCCATCACAAGAAAAATGTGCAGGCTGCCCCCAACTCTGCATCCACCATCAACTGTTTGATCTAAGTCACGTACACATATATGTTTTGTCTCCTTTTCTCTTGCAGATATTTTCGTTGTATGTGTAAATCGTAAGTTACAAAGCCATTTTTCACTTCCACACACCTTAGTGTGTGGGCGTACACGATACCTGTTAAGGGTCTGTCCAGGCCCTGGCAGCACTGGTCCTGAACAAAGCCATCTGACATTGGTTTGTTTGGCTGAAATATGTAGACCATTTTACTTCTTTGGGATGTGTGAGATAATTTTTTCTCTTTCACATCCACCCTTGATTTTAATCCCGCCCCAGGAACTCTCTAATAAAAAAAAAAATTTCTCTGATTTGACCTAGTATCCTGGAGGCAGTTTTAAGGTTTATACTCATTTTATTCACCTATCCACCTAAAGAAATCCCTCTCCGCTGTTATCAGGCATTGAAGCACACCTAGTATGCACTCGGCACCATAGGGGGGAACCCACTGATGAAGCATGCCACCAACTAGGTTGGTGGCTGAGGGTTCTTTTAAAACCCTAATGGGTTTTCCTAAAGGGAGATAATTTCCGTGACCTACAGGATGCTGGTCTTTTGAAACTACATTCAGCTCGTTCTCTTTGTTTGTTATAAGTGCTTTGGGGAGATGGATGTTCCCTCCTCTCTTTCCCATTTTTGTTTAGAATACAAAGGCAACACCACAGAAAAGTATGAGATGAGTGTCTCCTAAGTGGTGTACCAACTCTTCGTATCTCTCACAGGTCAACAAGGTCAGTGGGGTGAGAAGAAGTACTGTGGAAATCAGCAAGTGTGTCACACATGGAAGTATACTTGTATGTTGACCAAAGTTTCGGGAGCAACACAGGAAGAAGTATGTGGAAATGCCATTTCAGTGTAGGGTCCATATAAGTCTATATCTCAATCCTGGATAACACTGTGACACCAACAGTACATAACACACATATCCTCCAGCAAAACTGACTGTCTACATTTCCAAATACATGTAGGCAGACAGATGCATTGACGGATGCCAGCAATGTGACGGTTCACCTATTGTGTGTAGTCAGTAGCACAAATAAAAAGCATATGAATCCAGCAATGTGAAACTCACAAAGTCAAACACAGCGCTGCCAAACATGTCATACATCAGTCATCAACATAGAATACTATCCAACCTGGACAAGTGTTGGACAGGCCTCACAGACGGCTCGCGCCCTCCCCGCTCGACAAGGCCCGGACCCCGGGCCACCTGGCATAACCCCGCGACAAGCACCTGTACCCCGTCCCCCGACGGACCCTCTGCCCTCGGACCCCTACGCATCACGGGGTCCAGCCCCACCGGCTTTCCCGGCCGGGTCAAGCCGCCATCTTGGACCCTGTACCACGCGGCCGCCTGGCCTCCCCTCGACCCTGACCCCGGGCCTGGCCGGCCCCGACATCCCGGCACCACAATCCCCCCAGGAGGTGAGCGGACCCCTTGACAGGTCAATGGGAGGCCGAAGTGTCAAGGGCTCTCCCCCGCCAGGTGCCGATCGCGCCCAGCTCCCCCGGGCACTGGCTCCACCCCCTGCTGGGTGTCTGGACACCTTCATCCCGGACTCTCCGACCTCCAAGTGCGAGGGTCCGGACTTCAAAGGGCACCAGCCCTATAACTGGGGCAGCTCCGGAGCAGGAAGGCAGTTGTATCCTGGAGTCGAGAGACACCGAGTGAACTCAACCCTGACGGTCTACTGGCGTCGCCGTAGCCCGCTCTTGTGAACCATCGTCCTGCCTGCTGGCGCTGCCGCGGCCTTCTGCAACAATCATCTTCCTGGGACCTGCTGGCGCTGCCGCGGCCCGTTGTACCGACCATCCTCACCGGGACCTGCTGGCGCTGCCGCGGCCTTCTGCAACAATCATCTTCCTGGGACCTGCTGGCGCTGCCGCGGCCCGTTGTATCGACCATCCGCACCGGGACCTGCTGGCGCTGCCGCGGCCCATACCACCTACTCACCAAAGCTCGAGGATCGTGAGCTCATCACCACCGCATCCGAGTTACCTGATTGGTAAATAGACTGTCCCGCTACCCCCTTCCCTACCTTGCGAGACTCTGATCGAGGGGACCCCTGAGTCCAGACCTCCTTGTACCCTTTTCACCATACCTTAAATAAGTGCTTATAAAGATCACTGAACCTTATCCGTGAGTGGTATTTGTCTGTGGGGGGGGGGAAGTTACTTGTCTGTACGATCGCTGGAGACGGCTCTCCCCGGAGACCTCTCCTCCTGACCCCGGCCGGCCCTCCCGGTCCGTCTACCCTTTCTAACATTGGTGGCCAGCGGCGCGATCCGAATCAACGCGTAATCGTACAGAGAGTAGCTCACCCCACGACAAAGCACGATGTCGACCAAAGATAGCAGCTCCACCGAGAAGTTCCAAATGGAGAAACTAGAAGAATACAACCACCGCGAACTGAGACAATTTTGCATAGAACTTGGCATTGCTACCACTGGCCTGAGTACCAAGGATGATCTAAAGCGCGCCCTTGAGTCGTGGACAGAAACGGGGGTCGCAAGACCCTCCGACCAAAGCAGCGTCACACCAGACCAAAACAGCGTTACACCAGAAAGAAACGCCACGACTCCCGAAGAGCGGGGAACGGGCCTCTCACCGGAGGAGATACGAGAAAGAGACAGAGTCAGACTGCACGAATTAGAGATGGCACGACTCAAGATGGATGGGGAGCTCAAGTTAGCCGAACAGAAACTCAACCTCGAGCATATGCGGATTCGAGAGGAACGGGAAGAAAAACAGAGACAGAGAGAGCTGGAAGAGAAAAAGATAACGCTCGAACACGAGCGCCAATTGGCAGAAATAGAACTGCGCAAACAGCATAAGGACTTGGGGGTGCCTGAAAGACCACACACCCCGGGACCAACTGAGAAAAAAGTTCACATTCCCAAGGATGTGGTCCGCGAGTATGTCCGAGAAGACGACATACAACAGTGGTTTAAGGCCTATGAGATCGCAATGACCTCCCACCGGATCGACCGGAGTGATTGGGGAGCCGGACTTTGGGGGAGATTTGTCAACGAGGGTCGCGATGCCCTGCTGCAGCTCCCCGATCACCAAATGTCGTCCTACGACCACATGAAGGCTGCCCTCCTCACCCGCTACGGCCTCACACCCGAGATGTACCGCCAGAGGTTCAGGGATTGCACCCGGATCCCAGGTACAACTTGGGTGGAATACGTGAACTATTTCAGCCGGGCCTTCGAGGGTTGGATCAAGGGAAGTCAGGTCACCACATACGAACAACTCTTCAACCTCATGGTGTGGGAACACCTGTCAAACAACTGTTTCGTCGAGCTCAGGCAGCACCTACTCGACAGTAAGCTGACTGACCCCCGGCAGCTCGCCGCCGAAGCTGACCGATGGGAAAGCACCCGAGTGGGCCGAAAAGGGCCACACGACCAGAACAGAAGCAACCAAGGCCAGCACCGTCCTCGGGGAGGAGGAGGAGGCCAGGGGCGTGGGAGAGACGCCTTACCGGCAACCACCGTGGCCAGCACCCCGCCGCCGGCCGGCCGGGGCAACCCCCCGTTGCGGCCTGGGTACCGAGCCAACGTCACGTGCCACCGGTGCCAGCGAATAGGCCACTACGCCAACGATCCGAACTGCCCGCTGAACCAAACGCCCAAGCCCCGCCAGGTAGCTGCCGCTGCCCTGGGGGAGGAACAGTCGTCGGAAGGACCCGAGGAGTATGAGCCGGACCAGCAAGGGTGGGAACCGGCCGCCATGGTCCTGGCATGCTTAGGGGGAAGAGACATGGTTCCGCGGGCTCCCCTACCCGCCAACACCAGAAAATACGGTCAGTGGGTGACCATTAATGGACAGAGAGCTGAGGCCTTGCGCGACACCGGCGCCAGCGTGACGGCCGTCCGCTGTCATCTGGTGAAGCCCGAGCAGATCCTGCCGAACATTCTCTGCCCCGTCCGCTCGGCAGATAACTCTGAGAGCATGTGTAGGATGGCCTGCGTCCCGTTTGAATGGGGAGGGGTCTCCGGCCTACTGAAAGTGACGGTCCGGGACGATGCCCCCGTGGACTGCCTCCTGGGGAATGACCTTGAGAGTTCCCCGTGGGCCACCGTCGAGAGAAGAGAACACTTGGGGATGCTGGGCCTCCCGGACTGGGCCTGCATAACCACCCGATCCATGGCCGGCCGTGCCGCCCCCCGATCAGAAGAAACCGAATGGCCGGCACCTCCGCCCCCAGTTGCCCCCGTAGAAGACAACGGCGGCTCCGACCTCCCAGACCAGACCACCGAAGAAAACGCGCAACCCCAGGACCTTCCGGATCTGGCTCAGTGGCGGCAAGAAGGGGGGCCCACCCAGGAACAGTTCCGCCAGGAGCAAAAGACCTGTCCCTCCCTCGAGGGACTCCGCCAACAAGTCAGCACCCAAGCCGCCGGGGACACCACCGGGACCCACTGGGTCTACTGGGATAACGACCTGCTCTACAGCGAGCAAAGAATCGCCGAGCTGGGGGCCAGTCGAGTTCTGGTGGTCCCGCTCCGCTTCCGAGACTTTCTGCTCAACCTAGCCCACGATGTCCCCCTGGCTGGGCACCTGGGCCAAGATAAAACGTACAGTCGACTGGTGACCCACTTTTTTTGGCCAAAAATGAGGAATGACGTCCTGAACCACTGCCGATCGTGCCCCACATGCCAAGCCAGCGGGAAGAGTGGCCGGAAGCTTAAGGCCCCCCTACAACCCTTCCCGGTGGTCACCACCCCGTTCGAGAGGGTGGGGATAGACATTGTGGGACCGCTGGACCCCCGCACGGCACAAGGACACAGGTTCATCTTGGTACTAGTGGACCATGCCACCCGCTATCCCGAGGCGGTACCCCTACGGACCGTGACCGCTCCAGTGGTTGGCCGGGCCCTGATGGGGATCTTCTCCCGGGTAGGCTTCCCCCGAGAAGTCGTCAGCGACCGAGGTACGAACTTCATATCGAAATACATGAAGTCCCTCTGGCAACAATGCGGGGTCACCTACAGATTCACGACCCCCTATCACCCCCAGGGGAACGGACTAGTGGAGCGGTTCAACCGCACTCTCAAAGGGATGATTGGGGGATTGGAAGAGCCTCTCCGTCGCCAGTGGGATGTACTGCTCCCGTGCCTCCTCTTCGCCTACCGGGAAGTACCCCAGAAGTCCCTCGGCTTTAGCCCCTTTGAACTCCTGTACGGACACCCTGTGCGAGGGCCCCTCAGCCTAGTGAAGGAGGGCTGGGAATTGGCCCCCCTAACGACCCCTCCAGACGTCTTCAAATACATCCTGGCCTTACGAAACCAAACCCGGCGCTTCCAGGAGATGGCCAAGGCGAACCTCGAGGCCAGCCAGGAGGACATGAAGAGGTGGTAGGACCACAATGCCTCCTCCGTGGAATTCGAGCCGGGGCAGCAGGTATGGGTGATGTCCCCCACCGAACCGTGTGCCCTGCAAGATAAGTGGACGGGGCCCTTCAAAGTGGTCGAGCGCAAAAGCCCCGTCACTTACCTCATCGACATGGGGCCCTCCCGGAACCCCCTTCGGGTCCTCCACACCAACCGGCTCAAACCGCACTTTGTGCGCTCCGAACTCAGTCTCTTGATGGCTACGGACAGTGGCACAGAAGAAGACTCCGAGCCCCTCCCGGATCTCCTGAAGACTCAGGAGAAGGACGGCTCCGTGGACGGGGTCCGGCTCTCCGACGCCCTCACTACGGAGCAACGACAGGACTGCCGGAACCTCCTGCTGCAGTTCGCGGCCCTGTTCTCCCTCACCCCCGGGGTCACCCCCTGGTGTTTGCACGACGTAGACACCGGGGACAGTCCCCCTGTCCGGCACCGGGCCTACCGCGTACCAGATCGGGTACGGGCCTGCATACAGGAGGAAGTGGCCAAGATGCTCACGATCGGGGTCATCGAGCCCTCGGACAGTCCCTGGGCCAGTCCGGTCGTACTGGTTCCCAAAGCCGCTGCCCCTGGCACCGCACCTGAACTGAGATTCTGCGTCGACTACCGGGGCTTGAACGCTGTCACCCGGACCGACGCTCATCCCATCCCCCGAGCAGACGAGCTGATCGACCGGCTGGGGGCCGCCCGCTATCTTAGTATCTTCGACCTAACGGCGGGCTACTGGCAAATCGGCCTCACACCCAGGGCTCAGGAACGGTCAGCCTTCTCCACCCCCGATGGCCACTATCACTTTAAGGTCATGCCCTTTGGCATGAAGAATGCCCCCGCCACGTTCCAACGCCTTGTGAACCAGGTCTTGGCGGGACTTGAAGAATTTAGCGCTGCCTACCTGGACGATATCGCTGTGTACAGCCACCACTGGGCCGACCACCTCCGTCACCTACAAGAGGTCCTACAAGCCCTCCAGCGGGCCGGCCTCACCATTAAGGCCGGCAAGTGCCAGATTGGCCAAGGATCTGTGACCTACCTTGGGCACCAAGTGGGGAGCGGGCTGGTGGCCCCCCTACAACTTAAGATTGCTGCCATCCAGTCCTGGCAGCCCCCCGTCACCCAGACCGAGGTCCGAGCCTTCTTGGGGCTCACCGGCTACTACCGGCGGTTTGTGAAGGACTACGGCAGCATCGTGGGGCCCCTCACGGGTCTCACATCTAAGAACCAGCCAAAGCGGATCAATTGGACTCCTGACTGTCAAACGGCCTTCGAGGAGCTGAAGGCCGCCCTGTGCACCGCCCCGGTGCTCCAGGCCCCCGATTACAGTCGAGAGTTTGTGGTGCAGACCGACGCCTCCGACCACGGCATCGGAGCCGTCCTCTCTCAGTTGAACTCCGAAGGTCATGACCAGCCGGTGGCCTTCATCAGTCGACGTCTCCTGGCCCGAGAGCAGCGTTGGAGCACCATCAAGAGGGAAGCATTTGCAGTAGTGTGGGCCCTAAAAAAACTCCGGCCCTATCTCTTCGGTACCCACTTCAGGGTACAGACCGACCATCGACCCCTGCAATGGCTGATGCAGATGCGGGGGGAGAACCCAAAACTCTTGCGCTGGTCCATTTCCCTGCAGGGAATGGACTTCACCGTGGAGCACCGACCGGGCCAAGACCACGCCAACGCGGATGGCCTGTCCCGCTTTTTCCGCCTCGACGAAGAGAGTCCCCAAGGAGATGGGTGACTCTCCCCGCCTTCAGCTGGGGGGGACGCATGTTGGACAGGCCTCACAGACGGCTCGCGCCCTCCCCGCTCGACAAGGCCCGGACCCCGGGCCACCTGGCATAACCCCGCGACAAGCACCTGTACCCCGTCCCCCGACGGACCCTCTGCCCTCGGACCCCTACGCATCACGGGGTCCAGCCCCACCGGCTTTCCCGGCCGGGTCAAGCCGCCATCTTGGACCCTGTACCACGCGGCCGCCTGGCCTCCCCTCGACCCTGACCCCGGGCCTGGCCGGCCCCGACATCCCGGCACCACAATCCCCCCAGGAGGTGAGCGGACCCCTTGACAGGTCAATGGGAGGCCGAAGTGTCAAGGGCTCTCCCCCGCCAGGTGCCGATCGCGCCCAGCTCCCCCGGGCACTGGCTCCACCCCCTGCTGGGTGTCTGGACACCTTCATCCCGGACTCTCCGACCTCCAAGTGCGAGGGTCCGGACTTCAAAGGGCACCAGCCCTATAACTGGGGCAGCTCCGGAGCAGGAAGGCAGTTGTATCCTGGAGTCGAGAGACACCGAGTGAACTCAACCCTGACGGTCTACTGGCGTCGCCGTAGCCCGCTCTTGTGAACCATCGTCCTGCCTGCTGGCGCTGCCGCGGCCTTCTGCAACAATCATCTTCCTGGGACCTGCTGGCGCTGCCGCGGCCCGTTGTACCGACCATCCTCACCGGGACCTGCTGGCGCTGCCGCGGCCTTCTGCAACAATCATCTTCCTGGGACCTGCTGGCGCTGCCGCGGCCCGTTGTATCGACCATCCGCACCGGGACCTGCTGGCGCTGCCGCGGCCCATACCACCTACTCACCAAAGCTCGAGGATCGTGAGCTCATCACCACCGCATCCGAGTTACCTGATTGGTAAATAGACTGTCCCGCTACCCCCTTCCCTACCTTGCGAGACTCTGATCGAGGGGACCCCTGAGTCCAGACCTCCTTGTACCCTTTTCACCGTACCTTAAATAAGTGCTTATAAAGATCACTGAACCTTATCCGTGAGTGGTATTTGTCTGTGGGGGGGGGAAGTTACTTGTCTGTACGATCGCTGGAGACGGCTCTCCCCAGAGACCTCTCCTCCTGACCCCGGCCGGCCCTCCCGGTCCGTCTACCCTTTCTAACAACAAGGCACCACAGTGTACTCAGGATACCAATCTCAACAGTCAGTTGCCACAGCAGTGAGGATTGATTCAAGGCATAGAACTACACAAACCCCTACAAGTTATAGTCCTACACAATCATGTGAAAAAACAATGTATTGTGTCTACGTTTGTAGTACACAGCTTCTTGTAACAACATCAGGGTGTCCCACATGAGCATTGCCCACATTGCATTACATATGTGTGGAAGCTGGCCTGATGTGTGATGTTCACTAATGTAATTGGGCACCTTGCACCAGTCCAGACAACCCTTATGGTGAAGTATCACCAACACAGAGATAAACACAATGCACACAATACTTTAGCAAAGAAACACAGTAAATAGCACAAAATACACGTGGACCCTGGGGGGACCAAACCCTATATTAAGAAAGCGGTAGAAGAACCACGACTCGGATCAAGACAGGTTTGAGAGGATGTAGATGTTCTATGAACCCAAGGAACCACCCAAGGTGAGTAGATACGGACCCCATGGAGAGCGTGTGCAGAGGGGAAACACGACTGCGTGCTCCGTACAACTCTATGTGCAAGACGCGGTTGGATTTTTAAAGATTAAGGACCCTTCCCAGTGGACCCTGAAGAAACCCCGTGGAAGACAGAGGGATGGAGAACAACCCCACCCGTGGATACCCTAGTACCCACGTTACCTACACCAGGGAAGCTAGGTGCATACATGTGAAGTGGTGTCAGAAACCAATTGAGGACTTCAGGAAAGTGCCTCTGTTGCAGAAGGGGAAAGTGTCCGGTGGAATCCAAATGTGGATTCTAAATGAGAGGTACCTGCAAGCAGAGGGGACAGAGTCTATGTCACTCATTACTGACCAGGAGAATGCCCTCCGATGTTGGGTGTTGCAGGATGGATGACGAGGACCTTGACTCTGCAGTTGTGAGGACCAGGAGATGCTGAGGAGGACCAGGAGCCATGCATGAGCTGTCCCACGAAGGATGTCGAGTGCTGAGGGGTCGGGGTATCTGCGGGAGCACCTTGAAGCCTTGGCAAATGCAACCAGTGCAGGAATCAAAGAAGGGGCAACATTGGGACCAGCAAGGTCCAGGGGACTCACCAACAGCAGGTGAGTCAGGGCAGGCCCTGAGCAATCAGGAGAGCCCAAAAGAAATAAGTGTGACCCTCAAGTGGGCCCGCAGGCCGGAGGCACTGGATTTGCGAGAGGACCTCAAGAAGCTCAACAAAAGATGCAGGCTACAATGTGATGTGACTGAAGATTCTGGTCACTGGAGATGCTCGATGTTGGGGCTACTTGGAGCCCAATGATCTCCTTGGAAAGAAGTTAGCAAGCGTTTGCAACTGCAAGTTGACGCAGTGCACAGGTGTTTGGTTATTGCAATACCCACAAGGGATACTGACCTCAAACTTGGTGAGAGGGTAGGGCAGGTTTCAGTAGCTGTGGAAAACCACCATCTGTGTTGCAAAGCCTTTGGAGTCCGGAGGAACTCAGAATCAGCAGACCGGTCGACTTAGTTGCAGTGCCTGCGAATGCAGGGGAGTGACTCCTTGACCCCAAAGGAGATTCCTTCAAGTGTCTTTGATGCTTTACAGGCCTGGGAAGGTTCCTGTATGATGCACAGGCACAGAAGATGCAGCAGACTGGAAGGGAGATGAAGTCAGGCTCAACCGAAGTCAAGCGAAGTCCAGAGTGCCCAGACAGCAGAAGTAGAAGTTGTGTCTGATCTGAATCTTATCCAAAGACAAATCTAGGGACCTACAGGTAAGCCCTAAAGTTTCCCAGGGAAAGGTTTGGGAAGATTCAAGGGACCCTCGCAAGGGAGGGCCTGGACAGGGGGGAGGTTACTCCCATTTTCTTTGTCCAGTTTCGTGCCAGAGCAGGAGCCAATGGCTCCCAGAACTGGTTTGAACTGGACTATGTACAGGGACACCAAGTGTGCTCCTCATGCAGACTTTCTGGCACTGGCAAGCACAAACACCCGGTCCCAATACACTAAATCCTGTCTGGGAGATGGTCTCACCTCCCTGTGACAAGATGCCTATTGTTCCACCTTCCTCTGCTCGAGCTTGGCTCAGCAGCAGGAGGGCAGAAATGTGTCTCTGGTCAGCAGCAACCATTTTGTGCTGTCTGGGTCTAGAAGGTCGGCACCAGGAACACGGAGAGTCTTACAGAGGGCTCTTCCAGTGCTTGGAATCATACCTCCCACACTGTTTGTGGTGTGGGGTATGATTCCAACATGGTGGATACCAAACATGATCGGATTAGTTGCAGCCATTTGCGAGATTGTCATTGTGTAATTACACAGTTCCCCTCTATATAGTATAGGGCTGCTGTACTGACAACCGGGGAGAATGGACTCCGTAGGCTGCAGGGGTGTCCTGCTCATGCAGGGACACCCTCTCACTTACAAACCAAGCACCTTGCTTTCAGGATTGCCAAGGCCTGCTATATGGGTGACTTATAGGTTTTAAGTGCAGTGACTATAGATATAAGAAACCTATATCTTTAGTAAGTGGTGCTAGCACCAACTTACACAGGCTGCAATGGCAGGCCTGTAGTTCCATTTTGAATGGTCCTTCATGGGTGGCATAATACATGCTTCAGCCCATGGGAGACCTCTGGGATACCTATGCCCTGGGTACATGGGTGCCATATACTAGGGACTGATAAGGGTACCCCAGTATCCAATCTGGGATTGCACCTAGGTACTAACACAACAATTTAAGGAGAAAGCAGATAGACTGGGTGTTAGACCTGTCAGCCCTGAGGTTCCGTGTGAGACGGAACGACACTTTCTGAGTGGTGACGAATATGGATGAGTTTGGTGTCTATGAACCGCAAATGACGAATATAGTGGGTGTACGCAATTTCGCTACGCAACCACGTATGGTTCGTCTCATTATTGGGTTTGTTCATCCGAACCCTCGGGTTCCATTTTAGATGCGGCATCCATTTTGTTTCTTGCCCTCAAGTAGCCAGCGAACGGACTTTGTCCGCTTCGTGACCCTGGGACTCCCAAGCTTACACGAGGGACACGTGTTTCTTTGAGGGTGACTTTTACGATAAGGGAAATGACACGGCGAAGGCAGATGGCCCCGCTCGAGACTCATCTTGCCGTGCTAGTCTATTGTTTCAGTCATGCATGCATTAGACACGAGGTCTTTGATCCTGTCATCAGGTTTCCTTTATTACTCCCAACACTCTTTTCTAACCTGTTGTGCATCCTTGTCCTTTCTTTGCATCTGTTTTTGTCCCCTCTTCTAATGTGTTTATGGTCAGAATGGAATGTGTTTTATTGCAGGGTAGATATGTTTTTACAGTTGGGAACCGGCAATGCTGCTGTAATTATGTTCCGGCCTCCTGAAACATGAACACGACTCTTTTGAAGTTTATTATGGGAACTGAGTTGTAACCTTTGTTCGCCATACTGTGCAATGGCAAAAACGTGTATAAAAGGAGCGATCCACTTTTGCAATTCGAAGCAGTCTCCGAGAACCTACATGTTGTGTACTTCTTGTGATTTCTGTATCCCTGCAGTAAATAAACGCTGATCTCTGACGTCGCTGGAAGTGTCCCGTGTCTCTGTGTTTTGTACGCCAGAACAGGTAACCCACGAAGGTTTCAGGTGTTGTCCCCTGGCACCGCTGGTTCTTAGAATAACCCAGTCCTTCAGTTGGCGCCCAACGTAGGGCAACATCAGCGGTACCGGTCCAAAGCCCGACGATCGTGAGGAACTTCGTGTGAAATCTCCGAGGGAAGGTGCACCCCGCTTCATCGATCCAGTTGTCAAAATAAGTGGCCCGACGTCTTTTCCCGCGAAGATCCCCGCCTCCTGACGGCTGCGATGGACTGATGCACTGACTGTCGACCTGTTTGGCGCCTGGCGTAGTCCTTTGTACGGCGAGACGATAGACGGGCCTTCCTGGTGACGCCATTGTTCTTTCAGTTAAGTATTTGTGGGTCACTCCCAGTGTTCCTTTGTCGGTTGCATGGTTCCATAGCATTTGTGGTTCTTAGTTGTTGGGTTTTATTTGACGATTGCAATTGCCAAAACCGAGGGTCTTGCATTTTTGTGCGAGGACATCATAATTCGATAGCCCTTGAAGTTTGTAAACTTGGTTAGTGTGCCTGATGCCTGGCCGCAGTACTTTGTTTGGGTTTCTTAAATGTTGCAGAACGGATTCCCGGCTAGAGGATTCGTGTCCGATACCTCCGGTTGGAACTCCAATTTACGAGCTCTATAGTCGCCATGGCGTGGGTCCTATCGTATATAACGAAAATTGGGTTCGTTACACTAAAAATGATGGTGTTCTTAGTTGGCCATCACATGGTAGTTTTGAAACTGGCGTTTTAGATAATTTGGAAGCCAAACTGTTTAAAAAGAAGGCTAGGCCAGCCATGTTTGATTCCTTCCGGTTATGGCGTAAAGAGGCCAAGCAGAAAGAAATCAAACAGAGTAAGAAAAATAAGAGAGAAGGTGTCATTACGGTGATGCGAAATGCTGAACAGTATCAGCGAGATAAGGATGAGAAAGAGCAGGAAGTTAGTGCTCGACTTCATCATATGGCGGTGGATAAGTGTTATCCGGTGTTACCGTCTAATGCCGATAAGACGGGAGAAGAAGTGATAGAAGATTCGCTACTATCTTATCTGTTGAAATCACCACCTCCCTATGCTCCAGATACTGTGGGTCCTCTGATTCTTCCTATTCCTCAACCTGCTGTTTTGGCGGCTGGTGGTCAGCCCGTCGTTCCTCCCGCTCTCCCGAATCCTCTTGTACCGCAAATCGTGCATCCTCCTTTACCGGCTTTTCTCCCTACTGCGCCTTTCCCAGCCCCTCCTCAGTCTGTCGTTCCCGCTACTCCTGGTGCCGCGTCCACTTCTACTGTCTCCACTCCTACTGTCATTGCTCCTGTACCTTCTTCTTCTTCTCCTTCTGTTCGTAGCCGTCTCCTGAATGCTGTTGCTACTCTTTATTCTCCGCTTTTTGGGCCAATACTTGGATCGACTCTTTCTGATGTTGCCCAGAGGCGCAGCCAGCTGCCTGATGGTAGGGAACGTGAATCGTTGGTAAAAATGGCACGTAAATGGATTCTTAATCCTGTTAAGTACACTTCGCGTATAGTGTTTGAAACATTTTCCCAGTTTAATGCGCCCACGCAACGATTCGTGTTTGAGGAAATGTGTAAATCGTTGAGGGAAGAGTGGGATCATGATGTGGTCGATAATGTACCGTCTGAGGTTTCTGAGCTCCAGCATCAATTTACAACTGGTGTGATTGTAGGTGATAAGGTTTGAGCTGCTCTAGAACGCCTGTTATCCTTTCGATGTACAGTGCAACCTCGAGCATTGTTTAAAGACGAGACCGAAGAGTGGATGGCAAAACCTGGTCAATATCCTATGCGGGAAGTTCCCCCAGTGTGGATGCCAGGTGATCCTAATGCTAATCCTGCTGTTCCAGGACGTTTTCAGAGAGTGTGGATACACCTCCCTTGGAAGCGATCGGAAGTTCTGCAGGTGAAGCAAACTTTGCCCGATCCCCGTAAAAATCCTGCAGGTTATTATAAGGAGTTGTCCCAACTAGTGGATGCTACTGTTATGAATCTTGCTGATATCGATATGTTGTTTGGCAATGTAGTGCCTCAGCCGATTTGGGCGAAAATTCGTCACGAGAATCACGCGGCTGAGTTAGGCGGTGACTGGGCTGCCCTTACGGCGGCAGACGCCCAGCAAGTTGGTGGGGCTAAACCTGAACAGCTTATTGTGGATTTGCCCCAGAGGATAATTACTCTTATGAAAACGCTTATGCCAGCAATGCGCGTCAATTGGGACAAATTGTCCGCGTGCAAGCAAAAGAGGGATGAGAGTGTCTCCGATTTCTTTACGAGATTTGAGGAAGCATTTGTTGATCATAGTGGTCAGGACATGAGTTCGGAGGGTGGTCAGCGGTTGTTCGTTGATAAATTTGTATCGAACTTGTTGCCCGAACTCGGCAACAAGTTGAAGAATTCCGAGAGTTCGTGGGCTGTTTCTACCACTGCTCAAATATTGGCTACGGCCCAATACTACGAAAACAGAGAAAAGGAAGAAAGTGAACGTGCAGATAAGAAAACGAAGGATCTTAAAACTAAGGTCTTATTGCAGCAAGCGTATCCTCCGCGTTCAAATTTCAATGACTCGCAACAGCCAAATCGATCACAATCGCAGTTTTCCAGATCGCAGGTGCGCACTGACTCTCCCGCACCTCGCTTTGTGTTGGGATATAATCAATGTGCATATTGTCGAGGGGAGGGCCATTTGAAGTTTAATTGTCCAGTTCTACGCGATAGGAACAATGGAGTGTCGGCTCGAGGAGGTCGTAGTGGTCCTCAACAAGCTTCACGTGGTAGAGGTCGCGGAGTTACTCAGAATCAGGCCGAGCGTCTTGCCACTTCCTCGGACTCGCAGAATTGTTTCGATCGACGCGACCTCTCGTCTGGTAGATCTGCACAGTACCATGTGGACGACTATTATGTCGAGCGTGATGTTGATACGGACGGTATCTACTAGGACAGCTATAGACACAGGAAGGGAGAAGTATCAGTTCCGGTTGATCAGAGAGGGCCTTATGTCGCAGTTGCCACATTGGGCGTCGTTGAGCCTTTTCTGTTGGACACTGGTGCAGCAAAAAGTTCCATCATGCATTCGAAACTCCCTGGCGCGCCTTTGTCTGGCTTAACGAATGTTTCCGTTCGATTCTCTGGCGCCCCCGTTAGCAATCCAGTTTCTAGCCCCTTTCCCCTTACGATTGGGTCTCATGAGTTAGAAGCTCCTTTGATTTTGACTACTGGTTGTGGTGAGAATCTTTTGGGCTTGGATTTGTTGAAAAGGTTACATGCGACTTTGTACTGCTCTCCTACGGGAGTGGAGCTTACATTGGGTCAAAGTGTGATTTCCCCTATGTATCTGTCGATCGATAAGCTCCCACCGGAATTGAGTTCTCTTCCGGCTTCTTTGTGGGCGACGGGTCCCAATGATGTGGGCCTGCTGGATATACCACCTTATGTTGTTCAATTGAAAGTTGATGCGCGATTACCACGCATACCCCAGTATCGTATCTCCCTCGATGGTGAACGGGCACTATTAGCGATCATCTATGATTTGGTCGATAAAGATGTTATTGAGGAGACACGAGGTAACGTGTGTAATAGTCCTGTGTTGCCTATTCTGAAGCGAACTGATCCCTCCAAGCCTCCCGTGTACTGTCTAGTTATTGACTTACGGGAGGTAAATAAAATTGTTGTCCCGCAGTTTCCTGTGGTGCCCGACATTACGGCTTTACTGACTCTGATTCCAGCCTCTGCATCATGGTTCTCGGTAATCGATCTGAAGAATGCGTTCTTTAGCATTCCGATTGCTGAGGAAAGTCGAGATTTGTTCGGGTTTTCATTAGGTGGTCGTAGTTTTCGGTTCAAACGTGCACCTCAAGGCTACTGTGAGAGCCCATCGATCTACAGCCAAGCTCTCAAGAGCCAACTTGATGCATTCGTGCTGCCAGCTGGTGCGGCCTTGATTCAGTACGTTGACGATCTGTTGGTAGCTGCAGACACTGAACAAGTTTGCAAGACTGCTACTGTGTCACTGTTGCAGCATTTAGGCGACTTACACCACAAGGTGTCACCTTCTAAATTGCAATATTGTTGTCAAGAAGTTACCTACCTAGGTCACTTATTGTCAAAGGCGGGAAGAAGGTTGACCCCTGAAAGAATCGCAGCAATTGCTCGAATGACTGTGCCGACGACTCAGAGAGACGTGCGTGCCTTTTTAGGTATCACGTCATACTGCAGACAGTGGATTCCAAATTTTTCACTGTTAGCGAAACCATTGATAGCTCTCACGTGCAAGGATGTTTCGACTCCTTTGCCATGGACGGAGGAATGTCAGAAAAGTTTTTCTGAACTTCGCGATGCGTTGTGTTCGGCTCCCGTGTTAGGTACTCCTGATTACAGCAAGCCATTTACACTATACGTCCACGAGAGGGAAGGTTGTGCGTTGAGTGTTTTAATGTAACAATTTGGTGGCAAGCAGCGCCCATGTGCATATTTTTCCTCGACCTTAGACCCGGTAGCCAGAGCGTTGCCGAGTTGCTTGAGGGCGACGGCGGCAGCTGCGGCATCTATTCGACAATCCGCAGGTCTTGTCATGGATAATATGCTCATAGTGATGGTTCCGCATGCAGTTGACACTCTCTTGAATCGGACAAAAACTCAACATCTGACGAGTGCAAGGTTGTCTGGGTACGAGTTGACCCTTTTGGCAAGTCATATACAGATCAAGCGTTGTAATGTACTGAATCCGGCGACATTGTTGCCGAGTAATATGGAATCAGATGATGTACCACCACATGATTGTTATTTACGAACTGAGGAAGAAACAAAGGGTCGTGTGGACCTGAAAAACACTCCTTTGGCAGATCCCGATGGTACTTTGTATGTTGATGGTTCTTGCTTTAAATTGCCGAATGGCGATGTGACGACTGCGTATGCTGTAGTGACGTTGAGCATGGTTGTGGAAACTGCGAGATTGAATCAGAATTCAGCACAAGCGGCAGAGTTGATTGCATTGACAAGGGCATGTGTTTTGTCTAAGGGAAAGCGAGTGAATGTGTTTACCGACAGCCAGTACGCATTCGGCGTTGCGCACAGTTTTGGACGATTGTGGAGAGAAAGAGGATTTATGACATCACATGTTACGAAGATCCAACACGGGCAGCTCGTGAATGATCTTTTGGATGCACTTACATTGCCTAAACAAGTGGCGATCGTTAAATGTAGTGCACATCGGAAAGTGACGGATGATGTTGGTCGTGGTAATGCATTTGCGGATGAGATTGCTAAGGAAATGGCTAAGAATCTTACAACTCGAATGTACGTGACAAGTTCAGTGAGATGGCCGACGGAAACTGGTATGTGTGAAGACACTGTTGAGAGTGTGAAAGCAATTCAGAATGAAGCCACTGAAGCTGAAAAGATCAAGTGGAAAGAAAGTACGGGAAAGTTGGACATGCATGGATGTTGGGTTGACTTGTCGGAACGTCAGAGGTGGATGTTACCAGATGCGTACGTATTAGCTGTCGTGACGATGGCTCATGGGTTGTCACATATCAGTGCAAAAGGGATATGTAAGTTCTTGTCCCCTGTATGGAAGAATGAGGGTATTACTAAGTGTGCTAAAAGAGTGGTTAAGAATTGCATGGTGTGTTTGATGCACAATCCTGGCAAGGGCACCCCCACTCCACCTGGTCATTTTGCTCCCCCTGTTTGTCCCTTTGAGGTTATCCAACTGGACTTTATCCATATGGAGAGATGCAATAACCTGAAGTATGTTTTGGTTGTGGTTTGTGCGTTCTCTAGATGGATTGAGGCCTATCCTCTTAAGGATAATACTGCCCTGTCCACAGCGAAAATCCTGCTGAAGGAATACTTTCCTAGGTATGGAATGCCACGGATCGTGTGGTCGGATAATGGAAGCGAGTTTGTGGGAAGTGTGATGCAGAGTGTGTGTAAGGGCCTTGGAATTCGTCAAAAATTCCATAGCGCTAACCATCCTCAGGCAGCGGGTTTGATTGAAGGGTACGATGGTACCCTGAAACTGAAACTTGCAAAGATACAAGCTACGACTGGTCTATCATGGCCTGATGCCTTGCCTCTGGCTCTCCTATCAACCAGGGCGACTGTACACTCTCGAGTAGGGCTTAGCCCATATGAGATTGTGTTCGGCCGCCCTGCGAACATTTGGGGAGTCCCGAGACCTAAGGCCTTTGATAGTCTTGAGTATCCAATGCTAATTGATTACCTTCATGATTTGACCACTAAACTACGGTTAATCCATCAACAGGTCTTTGAAGCTCTACCGGCGCAGACAGAGGGTCCTGGACATCAGCTCCGGCCAGGCGATTGGGTCGTTACCCGAAATTTTGGTCGGAAACGTAACTTGGAGCCAAGATTCGTAGGACCCTTTCAAGTCTTGTTGACAACGAGGACTGCGGTTCGATTGGAGGGCCGGAAGAACTGGGTTCACGCCGGCCATACGAAAAAGGTACCGATCCCCTCACCAACAGACGGTTGGGTGAGAACTGGGATTGCGGCAACAGAAACTGAGACTCCTTTACACTTTGTGCCGTTTAGTGACGCTCAACTTGTAGGAGATGATTTGTCGCTGCCAAACCCACTTGTGGAGTCATCAGTAGCAAAGAACCCAAGGTCTGACTCGTTGTTCACTTTGTCGAACACTGTTGCGCCAGCTGAACAATTGTTTGTAGAGCAAACTCGACCTGGAAGAAGTCGATACTTTCTTCGTTCAAGGACTAATAAAAAGTAGTCGTATATTTGTTTTTTTCCTTTTTCGGTGCTATGAACATTATGGACAATTACTTCCTTTCTTTTTGAGTTTTATGCGTTTTTCACTGCTAAAGAGATTTGTATTAAAACTGAACGTTTTGAGGAAACCCTACCATCCGGGTTACCGTAGGGCCGTGCGGGTACTCCTTTCTGTTTAGCAGGTTTCTGACGCTAGGTCGGTTACTTTTGTCGATTCCTGGGAACTCCTGGGGATTGATAATCGCTACTCAGAACGAAGTGCGTCAAGTACGTCACGGACGGTTTGTAGAGGATGGCATTCTCTAAGCTGTTGGAAGTAGAAAGGATGTCGGCGCAGAGATCAGAGTTACATAGGGTTGTACGAACAAAATGTTTTCTGTTTCAGGTATTCCTACTATTTCTGACTGTGTCTATGCTATTGGTGGGCGGAGTGTATTTTGGAATACAGTCGTTATTACCTTCTGTTTCACCTACCCTTTCTCCTAAACTAAGCTCCATCACCACTGTTTCCCCACATTCTTTTCATCCTTTGCCTCAACACGAACAGGTTAGACGTGCGGAATTTATGAATAACTCCTTCGTTCAACTCCTACATCAGCATCAGTTGGTGATGAATACTACCAACTGTTGGGTGTGTGGGTTAATGCCACATACCACGGATAGGGGTATTCCGTATTTTGTCCTTCCTTACAGCTCCCAGGGTTCAGCTCGAGCATTCCAAACTATGTTTCGCAGTGCACTAGATTCTACCCCAGTCGAGAGCCACGCTCTGTCAATTTTGGTCCCGGTCCGTACCACAAGCCTTTGGCGATAGCGATAGCGGATTTAGATAGAGATGTTTTTGATGCATCGCTTATCCCAGATGAAGAGGTGCAAGCCTATAAGGATCTGAGTGAGGCTGAGTACAGTGTTTCAGTGGGTGATAGACAGCTTAAGAGCTCGTCCCCAATATGGATTGTTCCACACCTCGGTAATTTCTGCTTGAAAGGTTTGGGTCGAAATCCGAGAGCACAACTTGGGAACAGTGCTTGTACTGACACGTATGTCCTACCGATGCTCTCTTCCCCTGTTTTCCTGACTGCTAAGGGCACTTATTTCATATGTTATGAACGCGCATATACATGGTTACCCCGTGATTTTTCGGGTACCTGTTATATTGCGAATCTTTTACCACCGACTTTCACAGTTGCCTCAGATTATCACAAGACTAGAGTTGTGAGAGGCGTTATTAGCAAAGAGGATACTGCCGGTCAAGAAGCAGGAGATTTCTTTAAGGGTTTCTTGCCGTTTTGGGGACCTATGGTTAATAGTAGGAACCTAAGACAGTTGACCCGTGTAGTTGAGTCAACTGCTAATATTACTGCGAGTGCCCTTGGTAACTTAACAGCTGAACTTCAGGCGGATAGACTCATGACGTTGCAGAACCGGATGGTTCTAGATGTTGTTCTTGCAGATAGAGGTGGTGTGTGTAAAGTTATCCATTCGAGCTGTTGCATTTTCACTCCTGACAATGCTCCGACCGTTTACCAAGCCATCTCAAAGTTGCACAAGATTTCCGAGTCCATACACGTGGACGAAGGTAATTGGACGCTTCTAGGATGGTTTTGGGGTCTGATGTCAACTTGGGGTTGGAAGATTCTGATGATCGTAGGGGTTGTTGTAACGTTTCTATTCACGTGTTGTCTTTGTGTACAGTGTGGTCCTGCCTTATGTGGCCTTTGTGCTACAACGTGTATAAGACGGCCATCTGTTACCAAGGAGACGTTGATGAATAGAATGATGTTCCAGCAGCAGGTGAACGATCTGATGAATATTGAAATCGATTCCGATCTTGACTAGTGCTTGCCTACATGAGGGCAAAAGGAGCGTCTGAGGTTCCGTGTGAGACGGAACGACACTTTCTGAGTGGTGACGAATATGGATGAGTTTGGTGTCTATGAACCGCAAATGACGAATATAGTGGGTGTACGCAATTTCGCTACGCAACCACGTATGGTTCGTCTCATTATTGGGTTTGTTCATCCGAACCCTCGGGTTCCATTTTAGATGCGGCATCCATTTTGTTTCTTGCCCTCAAGTAGCCAGCGAACGGACTTTGTCCGCTTCGTGACCCTGGGACTCCCAAGCTTACACGAGGGACACGTGTTTCTTTGAGGGTGACTTTTACGATAAGGGAAATGACACGGCGAAGGCAGATGGCCCCGCTCGAGACTCATCTTGCCGTGCTAGTCTATTGTTTCAGTCATGCATGCATTAGACACAAGGTCTTTGATCCTGTCATCAGGTTTCCTTTATTACTCCCAACACTCTTTTCTAACCTGTTGTGCATCCTTGTCCTTTCTTTGCATCTGTTTTTGTCCCCTCTTCTAATGTGTTTATGGTCAGAATGGAATGTGTTTTATTGCAGGGTAGATATGTTTTTACAGTTGGGAACCGGCAATGCTGCTGTAATTATGTTCCGGCCTCCTGAAACATGAACACGACTCTTTTGAAGTTTATTATGGGAACTGAGTTGTAACCTTTGTTCGCCATACTGTGCAATGGCAAAAACGTGTATAAAAGGAGCGATCCACTTTTGCAATTCGAAGCAGTCTCCGAGAACCTACACGTTGTGTACTTCTTGTGATTTCTGTATCCCTGCAGTAAATAAACGCTGATCTCTGACGTCGCTGGAAGTGTCCCGTGTCTCTGTGTTTTGTACGCCAGAACAGGTAACCCACGAAGGTTTCAGGTGTTGTCCCCTGGCACCGCTGGGTCTTAGAATAACCCAGTCCTTCAGCCCTGTGGGTGGTCCCTCCTCATCATTATTTATTTTGTCCCACTTTTGCCTCAAACCCTGTTAGAATATTTCCTTTTTGGGAACCACCAGACTTTTTAGTGTTGATGCAGTGTCAGGGAGCCATTTTCCCTACCCCTGGAACTTCTGTCTGAGGGCCTGAGACACAAAATGGTGGCCACCCATTGTCACCTGTGACATTACTGGAACCTACTAGTACCTTCCAGAACATTCTAGAACCCTGTGACAGTGTGAGGCAGGTTTAGAATGTTGGAAAACCATCTCAGGTTGACAGTTGGCAGTTGGCAGTTGGCACCTGACTAGTGAAGGGAGAGGACAGAGAAACAGAAGGAGGAAGGAGTGAGGCAGCAGGGGTGGAAACCAGTGCTTGGAGTGGGGTCCAGAAACCCACCCTTGATGCTAGTCCCTACTGACCAAGCCCAGCCTAGTGCCCTGTGTGGGATAAAGACCAGAAAATCATCTTAAGGACCTGAACAGCCGGAACAGGCCTTAAAGGAGAAGAACAGCAAGTTCCTGACCTGTTTGGTGGAATCCTCCTGGAGACCCGACGTCGAGAAGCCTGGAGACCTGGAGCCCGAGGTGGAGAAGCGGCGCTGACAGAAGGCAGACGTCGTACCCGGAGCCGCTAGAGGTCGAGTGAGGGCGCCGACGGAGGTCGTGGAGAGACACCGGAGGTCAAGTAGAAGTCACCTGAGGTCGAGGTGAGGCGTCGACGGGGGAGTGAAGTCCGCCCTCCGGAGTCGCCGGAAGCTGAAGTGAAGCGCGCAGGAGGTCGGGAGTGGAGATCGCACTCCGGAGTCGCCTGAGGTCGAGGTGAAGCGCGCAGGAGGTCGGGAGTGGAGATCGCACTCCGGAGTCGCCGGAACCCGAAGTGGAGCCGACGGAGGTCGGGAGTGGAGATCGCACTCCGGAGTCGCCGGAACCCGAAGTGGAGCCGACGGAGGTCGGGAGTGGAGATCGCACTCCGGAGTCGCCGGAACCCGAAGTGGAGCCGACGGAGGTCGGGAGTGGAGGTCGCACTCCGGAGTCGCCCGGAAGCGGGGAGACCGTGACCCTGTGACGCCGGAACCCGACATCGAGCCGAGGCCGCCCAGCGTCATCGATCCGGAGCCGCCTCACGGCATCGACCCGGCGTCAGGTAAAGCGGATCGACCCGACATCGAACCGAGGCCGCCCAGCGACATCGAACCGAGGCCGCCCAGCGACATCGAACCGGAACCGGCCGACGGCATCGACACGGCGTCAAGTGGAACCGATCGACTCGTCATCGAACCGGAGCCGCCCATCGACGTCGACCCGGCGCCGAGTGGAGCCGAACACCGAGAAAAGGGCAGTAAGTGGTAGAAAGGGCATCTGAGGCCCTGTGGAGCCCTAAAAGACCATTCCAGGGGCTAGAGGGGTGTTAGGACCAACCTGAGGGTGCTAGGGGGGGTGAACTGAGACTGGTGCAGGGACCTGTGTGAGGGACTGTGTAGTTGGTGAGCCAGAACCTTAGGGTACCCTCATTTTACCTCAGCTTAGGCCCCAGCCTTGACCACACTAGGTGGGACATCCCCAGGCCACCCCAGTGACCACAAGCTGTACTTGGGCATGGTAAAATCAATCTACCTCATAAATGTGATCTGATTTGCAATTGTTTGACTGCTTATATTATTCATTGAAGGAGTGTTATTGATTGTCTGACTGTATTTATTCCTGCCTGGTATTTATTGTCTGACAGTATTTATTTGCCCTATGTATTTATCGCACTTCTATTTATTCCTTGTGTATTTATGACCTAATCCTATTTATTGCACCTGTAAAGTGTTATTATTTAATTGACCTGCTATTTCTGAAGAAAATCCTTTTGTATTGTATTTGTGACATAACCCTGCAACTAAGAGAAAATTAAGATAAACACAAAGAGATTCTTTCATAAATTTTTACGGTGTAGAGTCGTTTTTGGAACTGATGAACGCATGGTTATTGTGAGGGTGTGACGTACGCTTAACACGGTGCCTGACCCCCGACCGCTCGAGCCAAGCTACCCCATATGCGTGGAAAGGCCGGGTGACTGCTAACCCGGTTGCCCGGTTTTCTAACATAATTGGTGTTCAGTGGTGGGATAGAGCTGTGCTTGCGTCCACTCGACAATAACTGTGGGTAGTCCATAGGCCTACACCGGGAGTTTTCTCAAAGCGGACTTCCTAATTCTGAGTTTTGTTTTTTCCAAATTTACTTCTGGTGGTGGGAGGAGGTATTACAAAAGGTACCCCCCTGCATAGCTTCTGTAAACACCTGTCTTCTAATCTGAGTGGGCAATATGGAGTTTGTGTTGGAAGATGTGGAAACTTACACTGTGGCCCAACTCAGAGAGTTTTGTCAGAGAGAGGGGGTGTTTTGTCCCCAAGGTGCAAAGAAGGGTGAACTCCAGACCAGCTTGAGGGCTTGGGGGGAGGCACGACGAGAAAGTAAGGCTGAGCAGGAGGACAGGGATGGAGAGCCTGACAGCGAGGGGGCTGGGTTGTACCAACCTGAGGTGGGGAACCTGTTAGCGGGGCCCAAAACTCTTTCCAGGAAGGGCAGCACTGTCTCTAGCGGTGGCTTATCTGAAGCGGAGTTAACTGACCGGAGGGAGAAACGACAGCTCACATGGAAGTTGGCGGAGCTGGAGAAAGAAAAGGAGGAACGGAGGATGGCTCACAAGTTGAGGCTCAAGGAGATGGATCTCCAGATCCTACAAGTCGGGGCACACACTGTTCCTAATGGTGGCAGCCAAGACAGAGAAATCACCAGGGAACCCAAACCCTATCTGCCAAAAGACATAGTAGCTAGCTATAGTGCAGGGGATGATATTGCCAAGTGGCTAGCGGCCTATGAGGTCTCTTTAAGGGCCCATGGGGTTCCAGAGAAATATTGGGGAGGGGGATTGTACAAATACATGCCTCCAGCTGGTAGGGATGCATTATTGGCCCTAGAGCAGGATGAGCAGACCCACTACCCCACCATGAAAGTGGCGCTCGTAAGAAAGTTTGGACTAACACCCGAGAAATACAGACAGAAGTTCCGGGGTAGCCACAAACTGGGCACACAGAATTGGGTGGATTTCCTGGACTATGCGAAGAAGGCATTAGAGGGTTGGATTCAGGGCAGTGAGGTGAGGGACTACGAGGGGTTGTTTGATTTAATGTTGGAGGAACACCTGCTCGAAAAATGTTTCCCCGAACTGCATCAACACCTGGTGGATAGCAAGCTGACCAATCCCCGGAAGCTTGCTGAGGAGGCGGACATTTGGGCTAGTACCCGGGTGTCCACAAGGGGGACTGGAGGGGATACTCAAAAGGCCGGACAGGGCGCCCCCCAGAAGAAAGAGGGAGGGGAAAAGAAAAAGGAGTTCTCTAAAGGCCCCCAAAATAGTTTCCCAGGGAAGGGAACAGGATTCACCCCTAGGGCTAACCCACCCAGAAACCCTAATCCTGGCCAGAGTCAGCAGCCAAGGGTTGTCCATTGCTTCGAGTGCGGTGGCGTTGGACACTATAAGGGAGATGCGAAGTGCCCGAAAAGACCACCCCCTCCCATTGGAGGAAAGGCCCCCGGAGTAGTTAGTGCAGTGCTCGGGGAGGAGATGCCCTTAACTAAGGGAAGAGAGTGGGCGGGTGTCACTTTAGTGTCCCTGGGAGAACGGGAGATGGTTCCTAAGATCCAGGTGCCCGCAAATACCGAAAAGTATGGGCAGTGGGTCACCATCAACGGCCAAAGAGGGGAGGCTCTGAGAGACACAGGAGCCAGTATGACTATGGTACGTAGCCAACTGGTGTCTCCAGAGCAGGTAATTCCCGATGTACTCCACCCAGCCGCGATGGCTGACGGCAGAACAGGCCACTATCCAGTGGCCGAGGTTCCCTTTGAATGGGAGGGGGTTGCAGGTTCACTTCGAGTTGCCGTAAGCCCTGCCGTGCCAGTTGATTGTCTGCTGGGGAATGACATGGAGCACAATGCTTGGAAGGAGGTGGAATACCGGACTCATGCTGAGATGCTGGGTACACCTGACTGGGCCTGTGTTAGCACAGGGTCTGCGACTACCCGGAGAGGGAGTTCGTTTCGGCTGGAGCCTGGAACAAAGGCCCAGCCAGCTGCCGACCAAGGGAAGAACCGAGGACAGGAGGAGCCTGCCTCGGCATCCGCGCCCCGTGTGACGGATAGGCCACCGGAGGTGGTGGACCAGGAGTCCGCGGTGGGGGATGTGACCAAACTGGAGGACCTACCCATCCCGGCCGAGTGGCACGTGGAGGGAGGGCCGACCAGGGAGGAATTCTGCAAGGGCCAGAGGGAGTGCCCTACCCTTGAGGGACTGAGGCGACAGGCCGAAGCCCAGGCAGCAGGGAACGTTGAGGGGAACTACAACGTTTACTGGGAGGATGGCCTCCTCTACAGTGAACCCAAGGCACCCCTACATGGATCGTCACGAGCCTTAGTAGTCCCTCAACGTTATCGAGCCTTCCTACTGGAGTTGGCTCACGAGATCCCCTTGGCAGGACACCTGGGGCAAGACAAGACCTTCGCCCGTCTTGTCCCACACTTTTATTGGCCTCAAATGAAAGTGTCGTCCGACACCTACTGCCGGACATGTGTGTCTTGCCAAGCCAGTGGGAAAACAGGGGTGAAGCTGAAAGCTCCCCTGGAACCACTTCCTGTCGTTAGCACCCCCTTTGAAAGGGTGGGCATCGACATTGTGGGTCCGTTAGATCCACCTACTACAGCTGGTCACAGGTTTATCCTGGTTCTGGTGGATCATGCCACACGGTACCCAGAGGCCATACCTCTGAGGACCATTACTGCACCTGTTGTGGCTAGGGCCCTGATGGGAATCTTTACCCGAGTGGGTTTTCCCAAGGAAGTTGTGTCCGACAGGGGGACCAACTTCATGTCAGCGTACATGCGGGCGATGTGGAAGGAGTGTGGAGTGACATACCGGTTCACCACTCCTTACCACCCCCAGACCAATGGTCTGGTAGAGAGGTTCAACAAAACCTTGAAAGGCATGATCAGAAGTCTGCCTGAAAGCCTGCGGAGGAAATGGGACGTCCTCCTACCCTGTCTACTGTTTTCTTACAGGGAAGTGCCACAGAAGGGAGTGGGCTTCAGCCCCTTCGAGCTTTTGTATGGGCACCCTGTGCGTGGACCTCTCAGCCTGGTGAGAGACGGATGGGAAAGAACTCCCAGAAAGCTTCCCCAGGACGTGGTGAGCTACATGCTGGCCTTCCGAAGCCAAATGGCTAAGTTGTGGAAGCAAGCTTCTGACAACTTGGAAGCCAGCCAAGCAGTAATGAAGGTGTGGTATGACCACAACGCTCACCCGGTGGAGTTGGAGCCTGGCCAGAAGGTGTGGGTGATCGAACCAGGAGAGCTTAGCGCCCTCCAGGATCGCTGGTCAGGACCCTTTGAGGTGTTGGAGAAGAAGTGTAAGGCTACCTACTTGGTGGACCTGAAGACCCCTCGTCAGCCCCTACAGGTGCTGCATGCCAACCGCCTCAAAACCCACCACGAGAGGCCCGAAGTCATATTGATGATGGTGACTGACGGAGCAGAGGACGTGGAAAGCGAGCCTCTCCCCGACTTATTTGCGTCTCAAGAGAAGGATGGGTCGGTGGAGGGAGTGATTCTCTCCCCATCTCTAACTCCTGAACAGCAGGAGGACTGCCGCCAGGTCCTGGGACAGAACTCTTCGTTGTTCTCCCTTGTTCCGGGTAGGACTCACCTGTGCGTCCATGATGTGGACACAGGAGACAGCCCACCTGTGAAGTCCAAGATCTACCGGATGTCAGACAAGGTGAAGGCCAGCATTCACAGTAAAGTCACTAAGATGCTGGAGCTAGAAGTGATCGAACCTTCCAGCAGCCCCTGGTCCAGTCCGGTGTTGTTAGTACCAAAAGCTGCACCACCGGGTGCCCAACCGGAACTGAGGTTCTGTGTGGACTACCGGGGACTGAACTCAGTAACCAAGACTGATGCTCATCCGATCCCGAGGGCGGATGAATTGATTGACCGGCTGGGAGCTGCCCAATATCTAAGTACCTTTGACCTTACTTCGGGGTACTGGCAGATCTCTCTGACTGATGGAGCAAGGGAAAGGTCAGCCTTCTCCACGCCCAATGGCCACTACCAGTTCTGTGTGATGCCCTTTGGGCTCAAGAACGCACCTGCCACGTTTCAGCATCTGGTGAACCAGATCCTCACTGGAATGGAGAGTTTCTCTGCTGCTTATCTGGATGACATAGCCGTCTTCAGTAACAGCTGGGAGGATCACTTGCGTCACCTGCAAGCTGTTCTCCAGGCCCTGAGACAAGCTGGATTGACGATCAAGGCCAGCAAATGCCAGATCGGGCAGGGGTCGGTAGTGTACCTTGGACACTTGGTGGGTAGGGGAGCGGTGCAACCCCTCCAGGCGAAAATCGAGGCTATTATGGCTTGGGAACCCCCCAAGACTCAGACTGAGGTCCGAGCTTTTCTGGGCCTCATGGGATATTACCGCCGCTTCGTGAAGGGGTATGGGACCATTGTTGCCCCCCTCACGGAGCTCACGTCCAAGAAACAACCTCGACGGGTAGTCTGGACTGAGGCTTGTCAGCAGGCCTTTGTGAGACTGAAGAAAACCATGTGCGAGGCCCCGGTCTTAAGGGCCCCAGACTTTTCTAAGGAGTTCATTGTCCAGACGGATGCATCGGAACATGGCATTGGGGCAGTATTATCGCAACTCAATGAAGAGGGTCTGGATCAACCCGTGGTCTTCCTATCCCGGAGACTACTTCCCAGGGAACAGAAGTGGAGTGCAATAGAGCGTGAAGCCTTTGCAGTGGTATGGGCTCTGAAGAAGTTGCGGCCATACCTGTTTGGCTCGCACTTCCTGGTTCAGACCGACCACAGACCACTTCGTTGGCTGATGCAGATGAAGGGGGAGAATTCCAAGTTGCTAAGGTGGTCTATCTCCCTACAGGGAATGGACTTTCAGGTGGAACATCGGCCTGGAGTGGACCACGCCAATGCAGACGGTCTCTCAAGGTATTTCCGCCTTAGTGATGAGAACTCCCAAGGAGTTGGGTAGCTCTCCCCACTTTCAGCTGGGGGGGACACGTGTTAGACCTGTCAGCCCTTTGGGTGGTCCCTCCTCATCATTATTTATTTTGTCCCACTTTTGCCTCAAACCCTGTTAGAATTTTTCCTTTTTGGGAACCACCAGACTTTTTAGTGTTGATGCAGTGTCAGGGAGCCATTTTCCCTACCCCTGGAACTTCTGTCTGAGGGCCTGAGACACAAAATGGTGGCCACCCATTGTCACCTGTGACATTACTGGAACCTACTAGTACCTTCCAGAATATTCTAGAACCCTGTGACAGTGTGAGGCAGGTTTAGAATGTTGGAAAACCATCTCAGGTTGACAGTTGGCAGTTGGCAGTTGGCAGTTGGCACCTGACTAGTGAAGGGAGAGGACAGAGAAACAGAAGGAGGAAGGAGTGAGGCAGCAAGGGTGGAAACCAGTGCTTGGAGTGGGGTCCAGAAACCCACCCTTGATGCTAGTCCCTACTGACCAAGCCCAGCCTAGTGCCCTGTGTGGGATAAAGACCAGAAAATCATCTTAAGGACCTGAACAGCCGGAACAGGCCTTAAAGGAGAAGAACAGCAAGTTCCTGACCTGTTTGGTGGAATCCTCCTGGAGACCCGACGTCGAGAAGCCTGGAGACCTGGAGCCCGAGGTGGAGAAGCGGCGCTGACAGAAGGCAGACGTCGTACCCGGAGCTGCTAGAGGTCGAGTGAGGGCGCCGACGGAGGTCGTGGAGAGACACCGGAGGTCAAGTAGAAGTCACCTGAGGTCGAGGTGAGGCGTCGACGGGGGAGTGAAGTCCGCCCTCCGGAGTCGCCGGAAGCTGAAGTGAAGCGCGCAGGAGGTCGGGAGTGGAGATCACACTCCGGAGTCGCCTGAGGTCGAGGCGAAGCGCGCAGGAGGTCGGGAGTGGAGATCGCACTCCGGAGTCGCCGGAACCCGAAGTGGAGCCGACGGAGGTCGGGAGTGGAGATCGCACTCCGGAGTCGCCGGAACCCGAAGTGGAGCCGACGGAGGTCGGGAGTGGAGGTCGCACTCCGGAGTCGCCCGAAAGCGGGGAGACCGTGACCCTGTGACGCCGGAACCCGACATCGAGCCGAGGCCGCCCAGCGTCATCGATCTGGAGCCGCCTCACGGCATCGACCCGGCGTCAGGTAAAGCGGATCGACCCGACATCGAACCGAGGCCGCCCAGCGACATCGAACCGAGGCCGCCCAGCGACATCGAACCGGAACCGGCCGACGGCATCGACACGGCGTCAAGTGGAACCGATCGACTCGTCATCGAACCGGAGCCGCCCATCGACGTCGACCCGGCGCCGAGTGGAGCCGAACACCGAGAAAAGGGCAGTAAGTGGTAGAAAGGGCATCTGAGGCCCTGTGGAGCCCTAAAAGACCATTCCAGGGGCTAGAGGGGTGTTAGGACCAACCTGAGGGTGCTAGGGGGGGGTGAACTGAGACTGGTGCAGGGACCTGTGTGAGGGACTGTGTAGTTGGTGAGCCAGAACCTTAGGGTACCCTCATTTTACCTCAGCTTAGGCCCCAGCCTTGACCACACTAGGTGGGACATCCCCAGGCCACCCCAGTGACCACAAGCTGTACTTGGGCATGGAAAAATCAATCTACCTCATAAATGTGATCTGATTTGCAATTGTTTGACTGCTTATATTATTCATTGAAGGAGTGTTATTTATTGTCTGACTGTATTTATTCCTGCCTGGTATTTATTGTCTGACAGTATTTATTTGCCCTATGTATTTATCGCACTTCTATTTATTCCTTGTGTATTTATGACCTAATCCTATTTATTGCACCTGTAAAGTGTTATTATTTAATTGACCTGCTATTTCTGAAGAAAATCCTTTTGTATTGTATTTGTGACATAACCCTGCAACTAAGAGAAAATTAAGATAAACACAAAGAGATTCTTTCATAAATTTTTACGGTGTAGAGTAGTTTTTGGAACGGATGAACGCATGGTTATTGTGAGGGTGTGACGTACGCTTAACACGGTGCCTGACCCCCGACCGCTCGAGCCAAGCTACCCCTTATGCGTGGAAAGGCCGGGTGACTGCTAACCCGGTTGCCCGGTTTTCTAACACTGGGGGTCCTGATTAGCAGAATCACAGTCAGATTAGTCAAAAACAGCAAGCAAAAAACGGAGGTAACCATAGAAGCAGATCCTACTTTCCTACAATATGTGTTAGGCAAAGTACACCATGACAACTTCTCTGACAAAAACAATAGTTGAAGGCTGACAATGAATAGCATAACAATCCATGTGACTTGTGTGAACTGCACCACATGCATGACCCAAAATCATATGGTCAAGTAAGTATACTATGAAACAGCTGTGCCAATGTCATGTAGGCCACCAATGACATCTGTGGCTTACCACGGACATATGCACGGGTGAGTGTAATACATGTAGGCAATGTCACTACATACCTAGGGAGGACCAACTAGCCATAAATCTGGTCACCAGTCTGTCACTTCACAGATATAGTGAGAGCACATAACATAGAGTGGTCAGGAGCATCTCTAAATAGCCATCACATAAAGCTACTGGATCCCCATGAAAGTCAGGATGTAGAAGCATGCAATGTATCAGGCCATGCATAGCATCTGCTATTACACAAAGTATTGGAAGAGACATGTGCAAACCTATGGCCAACTGTATGACTAACACATATTGTGAAATACTGTCAGAAATGTGTATGACTACTTAACTACACATAACATACTTGGACAGGAATGTAGCTGCAACAGAGAGCAAAAGCATTGACAGTTGTCCTTTCTTTTAAACTTTCAGCTGACCATGGATATGGTCTCCTGACATGGGTCATGACTCCATTTGCACATCCCCACACTGAGCCGGAGGAAATCTATAATCAGGGACTCTGCAAGACCCGCAACATTGTTGAGAACACCTTCTGTCTGCTGAAGTCCAGGTTCAGATGTCTGGACTTGTCAGGGGGGAGATTGCTCTACTCGCCCACTGTGGTGTACAAGATAATACTTGTTTGTGCCGTTCTACACAATATCTGTGTACGGATTAATGTCCCATGGGATGGGGACCATCAAGAGCAGGAGGAGGATGCGGATGGTGGAGACATACAGAATACAGTGGCTGGCAATAGGCGACACACACACATTGCGCAACATTTCTTCACCTGAAACACATGTACTGTGATGGAGCATGAACTAACATAAAATAAAGGTTCAACATGCAAATAAAAGTTTGAATCCATTATTTCTCTTTGCATTTATGCCACAGTCCAAGTAAACATCAATTCACGCACATCTCATTAAATAGAAGTAGGCTTAAAAATTTCACAATCATGTCATCAGACCTGTTAACCAGCATGGTACCATGCCGCACATCTATCGATTGCACATATACAGAAATTCTATGTGAAGGACTATACTGCATCGGAGGGACAGGCCAGGCATGCCAAATTTTCAGTTCCAAATTTATCCTCACTCTCCCCTTGTACATGAGCAGTGCAGAGCTGCACATCTAGCAGTCTTGCTATGTTGTGCAGCAGCAAAATGTACAACAGATGGCAGTCAGCAACATTTGAAACTGGAGCGGCCCGTGCAGGTAAGAGCAGTGGGAGGAGTGGGGAGGGGGGGAGGGATTCGACAGACGCTGCAGAGGGAAAATTAAATAAATAATTCATTTTCCCTCTGCAGCCCAACAGCCTCACCGTTCTTACCTGCGCCTGGTTTGGAACACAAATCACAAATTTCCATACCTGAGAATAACTGTAAAATGTAGTGTGTCTCACCAATGCGTGACCATGCAGAATAACTGCATCTTGCTGGAACTAATCTTGTTGCAGATACCATCAGAGATAACGAGTGACCATTGTAATGAACAAAGGCCTAGTGTCATGCTGACATGTAAAAGCTGTCACTTGTAAAGAGCATATACATGCATGTGTGGCTTCACACAAAACACAGGACATGTGTACTATTGACTGGCTACATTGTCACTTACAACACATCATGCTACAGTAGATAAAGGACACACTTGCCATGCATTGCATAGCAATGCAATGAGGAACAAAAGCCTATACAAATTACATAATGAGCAGATGACATTGTACAGTCAGTAAATAGCCAAAGTAGTATGACATTGTACAGGTAACATGCAAACATTTGAACACTTGAAGATTACTGAGATGTCAAGAGTGGGAATACATGTGGATAAAAAGGCAGATAAATCTGCACGGGCATACACACAAACTGAGTGCACATGGCCAGATGGAGGGATTTAGATGTGAAGTTTGTTCTGCATGGTAAGAGTTGTCTCCCTCTGTCCTGAGTGTACAAGTGCATAGTAGAGCGAATCACTAGTCTTGTACCCACCCAAAGCTGAAATGTAAGTTGAGTGTGCTCCATTACATATGCCTGTGGAAGGGGATGCAATATCATTGGACCAGGAGGCACACACAAAGGCAGGCCCTCAGAGTAGACATACTGCTACTAACGTTGACAGGATTAACATAGAGATAATGTGTCTATTCCACATCATTTACATTGAACATCGCAGTCATGGCAAAGTTGCGCCCCATCAAGCACCCCAGGGGTAACACAACATGATCCCTGCACATTAGGGCCATTACACAGAGGGTGCTTGAGGGGATATTGACAATGAACGAGCTTTCGGTGTTACATATGTGGATCACTGCATAGTCTACATGATGTCCTGAGATTGTACATAGAGGGGCATACATTTGCAATGGCCACACAGTGTTGCCAAGATAGTCTATCTACACCACAGCTATATTTGCAAGCACATTGCATAATTTGCACTGTATCCAACTAGACCCTTAAATGTTGACTCTTGACCTGTGCGGAGGTTGGAATGTCCACCTATGGTCAATGGAGGCACACTTCCCCCTTGAATCAAGGATGCAACAGTTACATACCGGAATGGATGTGACTGTAGTGATGCGTATTACTGAGAACCTATATTTTAGCCCCAGTGCTCAACTATGTGTGCTGCTGTACACAGAAGACCCATTAAATAGTAATAAAGATGAGTTGTTATGGTCAACATACATGTATAACATAACTTCAGTGAAGGTAGCAGTTACTGATGCTTCACAGGTTTGCCTGGTGTCACTTTTCAGTAAATGAACATTTTTGCAGTTGATGTGCATGGCTAACCCACATGCAAAAGTCAAGCAACCCCTCTCTGGCGCAGAGCTCTGCAATGTAGGAAACAGACATAAATATATTATCTACTGGCGGTCGCCAGTAGATAGTTATAGTTAGGACCACGTTTCCATAGGAAATCCGCAACATTCTATTTTGAATAACTTTGGCGCCGGTCGATGAATCCTCGCGAATTTCTCAAAATAGGTGGGGCGCTACGCTACGCTCCGCTCCTACCCTGAAAGTCTCGGGGGGATTCGTCAAGCGGGGGCTGAGATAAAAGGGGGGTCCCAAAACGCGTTTTTCCCATGCATTTTTCCATAGGACCTTTAGACAGAGCTACAGCCCGAACGGCTGAACAGAATTACTAGAAATTTGGCAGAGAGGTAGTCCCTAGGTCAAGGAAGTGCCTTTTGTAGGTTTGGTGTAAATCTGTTCAGTAGATCCTGAGAAAATAGCATTTAAAAGCATATATATATGTGGGCGGAGCCTAACCACACATCTCATCCTGAGATCTGATTGGCTGTCAGCACTTCATCCAAGAAGTGTTGGCAGCCATCTTGGGACCAATATACATGATAGCACCTCATTAAAAAGCATTGCAGTTAATAGAAGGTTTTAAGACTTTAGTTACATTATAAATCATTTGTTGATGGTACCATACTCATTTTAGGAATTGTGGTATGTTCTAAGGTGATTTCACCATGTGAAAAAGCCTTCTGCTGGGATATCATGATTGAGAGAAAAATATTTTCTCATGCTTTTACCACAGAGGTTTGGAAGGTGATCTATAGGCTAAACTGAGAGCTTATTTTCTGTAAATTCACATTATCTTTCTCAGTCATGTGAGAATGAAGTCTGACATTCTCAGTAAAACATGTACATCCAACAAGGGCAGAGACTGTCAGTTGATTCCTTTGTGTTCTACTGCAGCTTCCCAGAGTGTTCCAAAGAACTACTAGAGCGCTAACAGTCCTACTTATGATAAACGTATGGCACACCTGAAGCCATCTTGCTTGGATTAAAGTGGTAACTCTTAAAACATTTAATTTAAAAAGGAACAAAATGAGGGGGTTCATTTTTCAATAAAAAGTATGATTAGTGCTGCAGAAAGAAAAATTAGGGCACATTTTGAGTGACTTCTCAAATCCTCTTCTATTTCATTAAAAAATTCTGACATGCAGACTGAAACATGCACTTTCAATACCAGCAGCAGTTTTCCCTGGTGAGCAGTAGCTTTACTACAGTGATCTAATGAGCAAAAAGAGTGCTAACATTCTGAATTTATGGCAAATGTGTGACACATCTGAATGCCTTCTTGATGGAATCAAAGTAAAAAACTGAAAGTATTTCCTACTGAGGAGACTGCAGTAAATGAGGAAATTAGGAAACTTCATAACAAATAAGTCTCCCAAGATGGCCACCAGAGACAAAAGAGCCCAAATGTAGCCCAAATATCACCCAGATGTAGCCCAAGTATAGCCCAATGACAGAATGTCCCAGAATGTTCTTAAAAACAACTAGAGCGCTTACTGTCTTCATTATGACAAAAGTATGGCACACCTGAAGCCATCTTGATTGGAATAAACTGGTAACACTTAAAACATTTAATTTAAAAAGGAACACAATGAGGAGGTTCATTTTGCCATAGAAATTATGATTTATGCTGAAGAAAGAAAATGAGGGCACATTTTGAGTGACTTCTCAAATCCTCTTCTATTTCATTAAAAAAATTCTGACATGCAGACTGAAACATGCACTTTTAATACCAGGAGCAGACTTCCATGGTGCAGTAGTTTTACTACAATGATCTAATGAGCAACTAGAGTGCTAACATTCAGAATTTATGGCAAATGTGTGACATATCTGAATACCTTCATGATGGAATCAAAGTAAAAAACTGAAAGCATTTCCTACTGAGGAGACTGCAGTACATGAGGAAATTAGGAAACTTCATAACAAATAAATCTCCCAAGATGGCCACCGGAGACAAAAGAGCCCAAATGTAGCCCAAAATCACCCAGATGTAGCCCAAATATAGCCCAATGACAGAAGTGTGCAAAACACTTATTATTTTGTGTTTTTGCAGTGTTATATAGTGCAGACTTGTCAGGTATTGGAGTGCTTTACATGAGCATTGGTTACATCACACAAGAACACATTCATTTTGGTTGTAGACATGGGGAAACTAAGTGATTTGACCAGAATCACAGAATGTCGAGCTGAAGCAGAAACTTCAACCTGGTTCCCCAGTTGCAAAGTCTGCAGTTCTGGAAGTAACACCACATCATCTCCCCTAAGTGCAACATTTAATCAAGTGGTCAACTGGATAAAAAAACATAAAGATAACAAATAATTTAAAAGTGCTTTGTCGCTATTTGAAAACTCAGAAAATATGTCCTTATTTTAGCCTTTTAGAGCACTAACCATAATTTTGATGCCAATAAGACCCTCTCATATATGCAATTTCTAAAGGAAATGCTCTAGGTATTACAGTTTTGATTACATCAAGATGATGTCAGGCGTTCCACACTTTTGTGATAAATATAGAATGTTAGCAATCTAGTTGTTCATTAGGATACTGTTGAGAGGCAGAGGCCAGGGGCACGGACTCTGAAAATTGAAGGCAGGTAGGAGGGTGCAAAGGCAACAATTTAACCACACTGAGCAGGCAGGAAGGGCCGTGGAAGCACAACAGACTATGGAGGGCAGTGGAAAGGGGGGCAGGGGCAACAAACCAACAATACAGGACTTGCAAGAGAGGCTGTTGGAGGCAAGATCTATTACGGGTCAAGGAAGCTAGGGGCGGTCCCCAGATCCCCGGGAGCCACCACAGAACTGAGCAGGAGAGTGAGTCAGGGACAAAAGGGGCACCTTAATTTGAGCCGGGGTGCCTAGGAACGCTTGCTCCAAAAATGAAGAAAACAGACATATGAGACATGGAATTGGAGGCAGAATACAATGGCAGTTTAATGAGAAGATGCAACTTCAAAGAAACCGCAGAATAGAGACATAAAGTACAAAATACAGAATCCAGATAATCATACAGCTGTCATGATATTCTCTGTATCTCAATTAATGTACTGACAGAGAGAGAGAGAATACACATCTATAAATGCATCATGAGAAACAAGTTACACCAAGGAAAATGTTACCTAGGAACACTCACGTTTACTCTTAGAGCAAGCATTCCTGCAATTACAATACAAAATCTTTTAAATGCAAAAGTAAAGAGAACAATGGTTAAACATAACATGACATTTCATATAGGTAAAATAGAATAAGATACTTCAAGCAAAGCAGAGCAAGACATTTTAAGCAAAGGAAGACAAGAGCTCCCAGCTCTTGGGGAAAACCTGCACTGCCTGTTAACCTACATACAGACGGCGAGGTAGTCCGTCGATATCTGTGGGTGCTCCCTTTTTATATCATTTTGTGGGCTCCTTTGCACGCTACATCTACCTACGTATGCTACCCAAAAGCTTCGTCTGCAGATTTTACCAGACATTTCGTCATTTACCCACTTAATGCTGACAATGGACTGGGTGAAAAGGTCAGTCTCTCAGGCCAATCGCTTATCGTAAGTTCCATAGAGCAAGCAGAAAATAATGGGTATTGTACGGGAATTCAATATATTCATGTATAAAATCTCCTCAGTTCTCCTAACTTGACGCTCTGCCGTTGCCACTTCCTTAAAAGCGGGAAACCTGCCCAGGAAGCAAGTACCAGTCCAGGATGCAGCCTACTGTATGTCGACAGCTTCAGGGGGATGTTGAACTTTGATACCGAGCACGGAGCACTCGGGTAGGGTGGGGGCTACTGGTTTGGAGCAGAAGGCCTCGCAGACCTGCCTTCAGACTGCTATACACTAAAATTGCAGAGCTATGGTCAATTTAACAAAGAGGCCTACATATTGAACAGAAGGGCCTACACAGGGGTTTTATACTGGCTGAGTGGTAAGGATGTCTCAGGATAATTATATAGCAACACAGGACCCGCTGGTCAATTTAATACGGCCTACAAATGCAGCTGGCAGGGCAAGGACAAGGGTCTCATACTTCAGGTGTGGACAGAACGGGCCAGGGGCCCCCTGTGATACAAAATCTACCCTCCTTCAAGCCTGTGGCAATGTAATAGACCATTGTGGGCAGAAGGAAGAGGCAATGGTAGTACAACCATACATGCCAACAGACCCGATTCAGCCAGGAAACGTCCAATGTTTTTAAGCTCAAATGGGCTTTATTTGATCTGTCTCCTGTCTACAATATCCTCTTTTTCAATGTAACTCAAAGGGGAAAATCAATACCCCAGTTTTTTTTCAAAATCTCCCTCTTACCAAGTTCAAAATGTTCGCAAGTATGGTACATTGGATCATGGAAGGAAATGGGATAGGGACATGGACTTGGATAACAGAGGACAGGAGGGACATGGAGAGGTGCACAAAACTGACCCTGCAGGGCAGGCATCAGGGTTTGCAGCAGCACAATACACCACACGGGAGTGCAGCACAACAATCCATAGAAAGCAAGAGGGAGGGGACAGGACTATGCACATGGACAACAGAGAACAGAGGGGCAAGAGGCAATGGTAGCTAGCTGACCATAATGGACAGACAGGAGAGAAAGCTGCAGCATAACAGACCATAAAGGGCAGGAGGGACGGATCAGGGGCATTACAATGGAACAGACAAGCCAGGAGGGAGGGAGTAGGGCTGGGGGCAAGGGGGCAGGGCAGGAGCAGCAAGATAGCCATGGAGGTCAGGCAGGATGGGCACTAGAAGCAAGACACACCATGAAGAGCAACAGTGAGACTGTGATGGCATACACACAGACCATGGAGGGAAGGTGGGAGGGGGTCAGGGGCAGCTAACTGACCACACAGGGAAGGTGGGAGGGGCCATGGCAGCACAGAAGACCATGCATGGCAAGTGGGAGGGTTAGTGGCAGCACAATGGCTATGATGGGCAAGAAGGAGGGTGGAGGGGCATGCACAAAGGACGATGGAGGATAGAAGGGAGGGTCAGGACCTGTGCACAGACAAGAAAGTTCAGGGGAAGGGACCTCACAACAGACCACACGGGGCAGGCAGGAGGAGCAGCTGCAGCACAACAGACCAGGGAGGGCAGAAGGATGTGGCAGTACAATGGACCATGTAGGACAGGAGGAAGAGGATAGGGGCATGGCATGTGGACAGGCAGGGTGGAGGTGACAGGGACAGGTTACAGTCATCTGACAATGCTAGGCAGGTGGGAGGGGAGTGGCAGCTCAACAGAACACTCAGAGTAGATAGGAGTGGCAGGTCCATGGGACATGGTGGGCAAAAAGGATGGAGCAGGGGCATGCACAAAGACATCGGAGGGCAGGGGGAAGGAGAATAGGGGCAGCAAGCTAAGCACAGAGTTTAAGCAGGAGGTCAATGATGGGGCATAGAATTGGGCAATGGAGGGCAGGAGGAGTGGACTGGTGCATCATACTGAGGGCAGTGGCAGCACATCAGACCATGCATGGCAGGAGGGAGGAGGCTAGTCCATGGATTCACACAACAGAGGATAGGGAGGAAGGGGATGGGGCAGCAAGCTAACTGTTCAGAGAAGGCGGGTATTAGGAACTTTATTGTTTTTAAAACATTGTGTCTGTGCGAACTACTTAAAATATGAACAAGTATGCAGCATAATCTCACTTTTATTCAGGAAGAAGAGGACGTTTGTGACTGTGACTCCGGGCTCACTTGGCAGAAACACCCCCTGACCCTCCACCCCCTATCGCAAAATGTAATGCCCGTGAAAAGGGTAGGTGAACACAGTGTTATATAGAACATAGTCCTGAGAGCACGATTGAAAATGAAAACTAGATATAGTGTATGGTATAAACTATGCACCAAAAAGTGTGATATAAGATGAACCGGGCGTGAAATATAATATGCAATACATTGTGCGCAATGACAGATTCATTGGAGAGCGCGAGATAGCACAGGCACTAGCGCGTGCTATGCGATATGCGCCTTGGAGTGTAATATGCACAGGGCAGTGTTGTGTAACCTAACTAGTCTCTAAAGTTGTAATATAAAATATGTGCTGGGGAGTGTAAGGTTGCATATGCACTGTGACAAAGATATGGATCCCAGATTGTAATATGTATGGCATAGCACTGTGCGTTATAACATAGGCATCGAGAAAGGCACGTTAGATGGGGCAATATAACCCGTGCGAAGACAAGTGTGGCATGACATATTCACGGGGTGGTGTTACAGTGCACATGGGCTAGAGAGTGTCATAGCATATGCACTAGCTAGTGGAATACAACACAGAGGTGTGTGGCACACGGCAGGCAATGGTGGGTGTAACACAGCATTGGGCTCTGTCAGGAGCGCGCTGTGACTCTGAAGTGATGTTCGTCCCCTTTCCAGAGAGTAAAATAAAAAGTATTACACATCCGGCAGTGGATGTGTGTTTTATTAACCGTGAGGGGGGTTTCTTGCATAGTTTTGGTCGAATTTTTGTCGAATCCCCTTTGAATGGCTTGGTGTGCATGTGTATTAAATGTGCCCGTCAATAGCTACCCAAGTTTGTATAAATAAACGACAAGGGTGTCTACCGGGATTAGGCACGGTAGGGAATCAGACATGTCAGAGCTTCACTAGTGGTGTAAATACATTCCACGTGGATTCATTGCATGCATAGTCGCCTTTTAATGAATATCACGCAAATCGTCATGGTGATAGGTACGTACGGTTTGTCCAGCATGTCCTAGGTGTGTCTATAAATATATATTTTTTAAAAATAATAAAAAACAGTGGCCGGCCCTGGGGATTGGGGTCAAAAAAATATAATTAGGAGACTGGCCCTGGGGGATGGGGTCATCAGGGCCAATAAATTAGAATAAGAAGGGGAACCAAACAGCCCCCCTTCTTAAAAAACTAAAATAAATAAAAGACTGGCATCGTGCAGGAGGCCATGCCCCCTCCGTGCAGCACTCTGCAAACGCGCCCCCAACAGGTATCTCCAATATGCGCCAGGGAGCTGCGCTGCAGCCAGGTGTTCTGAGGCCAAGACCCTTTTTACACCTCTCTGCAACGCAGCTCTGTGGCGCTTACTGGAGGTACCTAGTGGTCTAGTTTGACCCTAGGGACCCTTAGGATTCAAGGGGACTTAATCTCTCAACTTAGAACAGCCACAGGGCGCGTTTACACAGTGGTGAAGGGAGGGGACGGGGCCTGAGGTGACGTGTGCAAACACGCACTATGGCACGTTTTAAATTGGGGATATAATTTCCCTTCAATACTGAGGGCCCCTGGGGGCTAACTAGCCCACCAAGTGCTTCCAGTAAGCGCCACTGAGCTGCATTGCAGAGAGGTGGTCCAGGCCCTGCCACTTTTTACACCTCTCTGCAACGCAGCTCTGTGGCACTTACTGGAGGTACCTAGTGGGCTAGTTGGACCCCAGGGACCCTCAGGATTCAAATGAACTTAATCTCCCAACTAAAAATGGACACAGGGCGTGTTTACACAGTGGTGAAGGGAGGGGACGGGGCCTGAGTTAACGTGTGCAAAAACGCCCTGTGGCCTGTTTTAAGAGGTAGTTTTAATCCCCATGCCCTCTTATATACTAGGGGCTTACAGAGGAGGTCATGCTAATCACAGGGGGACCCCAACGCATAATGTTCCCTAGTGTATGTAGGTGTTTTCACTGTATTCTAAGTGTCTTTTAACATAGCACTGGCTCTAGGACTGGTTAGTCAGGCTCAGTTACCACCAGTATCCGTCTGAAAAAGTTGAGGGTACAGGATGATTTTGCAACAAGGCTTCTTTCTGCTCTTCTTTTTGTTCTTTCTGCACGTTATCCTTCTTCCTGCACTTATCTTCGTATTTGAGGACTTCTGTTGCTTCTTTCTGCACTTCTTTTGTTTCTTTCTGTGCATTTTTTCTTCTTTCTTCACATGTCCTATCTCTGTAGGCATAGTTAGAAATTAGCATTTAAAAAACCTTTGAAATTCACAGAAAAAACCATAGGTTTCAGGCACGTTATAGTTAGGAATTAGCATTTAAAAAACCTCAGAAATTCACTGAAAAAAACATAGGTTTCAGGGGTGTTATAGTTAGCTGGACTTTTCACTTGTACAAAACCATTGAAATTCCCCCGTTATAGTTAGTTCAGCTAACTATAACTCGGGCGCCCGCAATGCACTGCTGATGACGTCACATATTACATCACTCATGACATGGTCAGTGACATCACTCATGACATCACTGATGACATCTCAAATGACATCACTGATGACATCACTGATGACATCATCCTTGTGATAGAGTGGCAGACCTCCTCTCACCCTAATATAACCTTTGATACACACATTCAAAAATAGAGACTAAAATTTTCAAAACAATGGACATACCAATACCAGTTACAACAACCTCTTCAGTAATTCTAAGATCCACATACACATCCACTCATTCACCAACAGTCCTATACAGTCACTCATACATGTACTCACTCATCATATGTACTCATACACCTATACATCCTGTTACACAATGCCACTCATCCATAGAGTTACTCACACACATAGTCACTCATGCTAATAAAGAATCAAACATACATTTACTTGCATATACAGTTATACACACACCACCATACTTACTTCTACGGAAACTTACACATACTTAGTCTTTTAAACAATCACTTATAGAAACACATACTTATTCATACAGGAACTCTTTCAATCTCTCACTCTCACATATACTCACATATATACACCAATAGTCACATATACTAGTTTAAAACATATGTAGTTACTCATAAAGACACTACTGAGACAGTCATTCACTCACTAACACACCCATACACACACTCATCCACCTATACAGTCGTGCACACATGCTGTGTTCAACACATACAAACAGTGAGTCACTCATTCATGCACCTATGCACTACGTAATACCCCCCACCGAACCATGCAGACACTCAGACTGATACTCAAAAAACCAACTAATAACCTATATAGACACCCATGTAGCTACTCACCAACCCATGCAGCCACTTATACACAAAGTGAGAGACTGATACAGATATTTACATATTTAAACATTACTCACTAAGCCATGTATTCACTATGATACACTTAATCAGTCAGTTACACAATCAATTTTTCAAAAACAAATCATCCATTTAGACACTTATATACCCATTTATTCTTCCATCGACCTTGAGATATACATATATAAAACATATTTAATTTTCAGAAAAACACACATTCACTGGATGATGTCATCAGTGATGTCATCAGTGATGTCATTTGAGATGTCATCAGTGATGTCATGAGTGATGTCACTGACCATGTCATGAGTGATGTAATATGTGACGTCATCAGCAGTGCATTGCGGGCGCCCGAGTTATAGTTAGCTGAACTAACTATAACGGGGGAATTTCAATGGTTTTGTACAAGTGAAAAGTCCAGCTAACTATAACACCCCTGAAACCTATGGTTTTTTCAGTGAATATATATATATATAATGGCACTCGCGATTCATTACACTTGTATTGGCTATTGAAGCTGGACTCGTGAGTGCCAAACCATTGGCTAACAGATTTAGCTAAGACATTTCATAAGGTGCATTGTGCATTTGCCACTCATCCTCTTTCCGACACAATGCCCATAGAGCAGATGTGTCTGGGCCATGAATTCCCATGTTGGAAGATACCTATTGTAGGTTGCTAATTGATGTCTGTCTGACAATCACAAGTGTCATATCGGCTCAACAACACACCCACAATATCTGTCTAGTAAATAGGTATGCAAGATGCCACATACACTGTAGAACCAGCCTGTCTCTGAGTCTCCCTGAGTGTGGATTGCATCCGTATTCAAAACAAGGTCAGCAATGCAGAGTGATAGTATGAATGCTGATAAGGTCGATGACGGTGTATACAACAGCTTGTTTCATAGCCTTGGCAGTGCAATTTCATCATGCAAAAAGATGCCCACTCCTCAGCGACCTACATTCACCCAAGCATATTACAAACAATACAATCTACAAAGTGTTTGACATGTCTCTACACATCACAACATGTATGTGTTCCTCACCTAAACATATTGGCTATCAATATGTCAACACACAGAAGACATAAACACACACACAGGCACTCTTTTGACAATGACAATCAACACATCAGAAGAGATCAAGCCTGTCAGGTGAGACAAGAGGAGCAAGGTAAATTGGCCAAAGCTGTGTTCATCTGTATTGTACAAATCACTACAGTGTATTCCAGACAATAGGCCCTTTGTGTGGGTCAAAACCCTCTCATTTACTGATTTGTGTGTCGCTTAGCCACCGTAGCGTTGCTTGTAATCCATGTATCAGTGTCAATGCTTTGAAAAAGGCAATGGGGTCAATGCGTCGTGCGTCGTGCACGCTTTGGCTATTTCTATACATATGTGTCAGAAAAAATGACACATTTGTGAAAAACGGGCGGAATACAGGTAGGAAATGACACATTGGGCATGGCAGGCTGCAAACTAGGAAGTGTGAAGTTACTTTTGCTTTCATTTGCTCTGTTAGTCTGTGCTTGGTGGAGGAGGTTGCATGAGAGTGTCTGTGTGAGAGTTGTGTCTAGTGCTATTTTGAGTGTGTGCTCTGTCCAGATCTTGTCCCTGCCACTGTCCTATATTGTCTTTTGCCATTGTATTGTGTCTTTGGAGTAATTGTACTGTTGGGAGTTTGTCTTTTGGGGAATATTTGTTGGAGTATGTATAGTGTTCATGAGATTTATATTTCTTTATATATTTTGGGGGGGATTGTTTGGGTTTGCATTTTGTCTGGGAGGGGAAGGAATTTTAGTGAGCCACAGCTGGGAGGGCACATATGGTTGATTTACCGCTACCTACCACGGATGCTAAAGTCTGGTGGCAGGGTTAGCCAAGGTTACCCCGTAAAGGACAAGCGTGACAGATGGGAGCGGGTGCACTAACACCAAGAGAATATATTCAAAGTGCTGAGAACAACACATCAGTTGAAGCACCGATAGGCAGACATCATTTCCAGGGAGTTCATCGACTTCCTGGGGCTAGAGATTGGTGGACCTGTCGGTATGTATGTCATGTCTGCATATAGTGTTGAATCATTATCTGGAATGTTACAGTTAAACATGATTTGTACAAACGTGAAACAGTTATGTCTGTATAAAAATATAGGAGATGATGTAAATAAACTAAGGTAACTTACGTGTTCAACAATGTTAATTTGTGGTAGGCCAGCACAGCAAGTAGGCTTTGCGGTGCTGACCAACACCAAAATGTAAGGGTAGGAATGCACCATATTCATTCAAGATGGTGCATTTCTGTTCGCTCACCCTGTGCTTGTGCCATTTTTAAATACCAGCTCCCAACGCACCCTTGCACCATGGTGAAAGAGTGCACATTTTGTAGGAAGAAATCTTTTTATGCAGGAATGTGCAACTTCCTGCACAAAATTGAATACTGTGACCCTTTCTCCTCTATTTATGTATGTTTCAGAATGTGGTACACATGCAAACAAAAGGACACAAGGATAACTCAGATAGTTTCTCTTTCTTGTGCCACACCTGGGGACCCATAAGTCTAATAATGCGTCATTAATCATGAGTGTTCATTAGGTTCATCCCACACAAGGCCCATGGAAGGCACCCCTAGCGCTGAGTAAGGTTTCACTGCAATTTGTGCTGTATTGCCTTACTACATATCTATGAGGGCATACTAAGCCAACAAAAGTGACTTTGTGTCACGTAATATATATGAGACGTAGAGATTTAGCCCACTGGAAAATCGCAAAAAGTATGCAGATGTGGTACAATGGGCTCATAACCTTGGCCCTTAGGAACTCCTAGGGTAATTCATGTCACCTATGTGTCATGATACACTGGACTCTGCCATTATGCTGCCAAGCATTACTCACTCTGTCTCATTCAGGATGCATGCTAATGGCATGTCATAATGTGTACCCCTAAAGTCCAGCATACCCTCTGCTCTGGGTTGAAAATGGACTAGATGTTGCCATGAGATCGCCGTAATGCCATATGTGTGTATATTTGGATGTTCTCTTCATAAATACTGTGATTTCATAGTAAACAATAATGTTAACGTGTGAAAATGCAATATTCTCAAAGCTATGTCCTCTTTCATTTCTTCTAGGTGGACATCTTCCATTTTCATGGGGAGAGGTTCAATCTTTCAAAGACCCCCTTGCCAACAGCAAGTCTAAATAATATATGTCTGTACAAATATGATGTCTGTGTATGATCTAGGTTGAAATGATCAATTGTGATGTGTGGTGTGAGGTCACACTCACCTAACATCAATGAGCTGTCTGTCTATGAATCAGTACAAAACCTGGCCAAAGTGTCTTTAGGACTGCTCATGGACAATGATTATGTTTTAAACTTTTACATGTATGTAAGCAGGCTCACAGGAAGTACACATCTCTGCAGATGTAATTAGGCCTTTATTCATGGGTATTTGGCTTAGGACAGCACAACCAGTCACCTTCCTGGGCTGCCCTATACCAAAGTGAAAGGGCAGGAATGCACCGTATTAATGCAATGCATTGCATTTCTGTCCTTTTGCCCTGTGACATTTTTGCTGCCAAGCACCAACACAGGCACCCTTACAACAGGATGCAAGGGTGCCTGTGTTGTTTGTATTTATTTTTGTGGGAAGGGACACCTTCCTGCACTTAAACAATTCTAAGAGGTGTTTTCCTTTTCCTGTGTGTTCTTCAGAATGCAGCATACATAGGAAGAGGAAATAACATTGAGAAATGAAGTTACTGCTCCTGGTTATGTTTATGTTTAAGTTTTGTTAAGTGCATTGCTGCCAGAGGGCTTCCCCGTGCTGAATGAGAGTGCAGATAAAATAGGATAACTAGACCAGTTATGGGACTACTGGGGGAACAACCATGCCTTGAGAATTTTCCTGAAGCTGGGTTCCTCTTCCCGCAAGAGGCAAAGAAATCCAGAGCTTTGTGACCGGATATGCAAATGATCTGCGTCCCATCTCGCTCTCTTAATTCTTGAAGTTCTAAGGAGGCATTCATGTGTTGATCTTAAACATCTGGCAGGTACATAAGGGGAAATAAGACCTCTGATTTTAGGGGGGGGGCTGCTATTTATTGCTTTGAGTGCAAGGCAGATAGATTTCAACTTAATCCTTGCTGCATTAACAGGCAGCCAATGGAACAGTGTCTAAGACTTCACTGATTCATGGCTTGGGATTTTGAAAAGTAGCTTGGCTGCCACATTCTGCACAACCTGCAGTCTTTTTGTAAAATATTTTGGAGATTCCAAATAGAGGAAGTTGCCCTAATCCGGGTGGGAAACCACCAATGATTGAATCATGTTTCTTTTTAGATGATCCGGGATTAGGTCCAAAATTTTCCTGATCATTCTGAGCAGTCCAAAGCATGTGGCAGCAAGTTTTTTTTTGCTTGATCATCCATTGTTATCGCTCTGTCCATCCACATTCCCAAATACTTTATCGGGGAGTTAGAGACAGGAGGATTACCCATACAGCTCGGCCAACTAATCACTGGCCTGGAAAAGAGATTGTTCCCAGGGATCATCAGCTCTGTATTGTCGCCGTTTAGTTTCAGACAGCATAGCCCTCCAGTTAGACACTTTTACCAGGCAAGGTGCTAGTTGATGGTGTTCCAAGTTTGAGCCATTTGCAAAGGAAACCACCAACTTCGTATCGTCCGCATAGGAGACTATGGACAAACCAAACTCCTGTAAGTGACGAGACCTAAGGCACCCCGTATATAGATAGCATACTATCAGAAAAGCATGAGGTTTCCATAATCTGAAAAGATCTGTCCTTTAGGAAGGAAGGAAGCCAATCCAGAGCATTATCTTGGATCCCAACCTCCCTGAGCCTTTCTATCAGGATTACGTGGTCTACGGTATCGAACGCTGCACTTAAGCCCAAAAGCAAAATTGCGGCAGACCCACCCTCATCAAGTATGCTTTTAAGCTCCTCAGTGACCACCAGAAGTACAGATTCAGTGCTCAGCTGTGCACGGAAGCCCATCTGTGTAGGATGTAGACAATGTCTTCCAAAAAGCATGACAACACTTCACCCCTCTTCAGCCAGGATAGCTTGATTCCAGTGGCATGGAGAGCACGGGACTCACGCCTGAGCATACACGCCCCACTCGGCGTGACAAATGCAAAAAGAACTATTGATGGACAGAATGCAGAACAATGGCATACATTCACCCCAGTACAGTGATCTGGGCCTAAATCCATCGTTTTTTTGCTCCTCACCATGCCATTCCAGTTTGGACCCAGCCATATGCAAATCAGTCTTGACCCTGTGCCCAATGGGAACAGTCCAGCCCGAGCTGCCAGGCCAGGTCCTCCCTGTACTGGAAACTAGCATCCTAGGACCGGTTTCGGGGTTTCACCCCTCTTCAGCCAGGATAGCTTGATTTCAGTGGCATGGAGAGCACGGGACTCACGTCTGAGCATACCCTTTCCACTCGGGGTGACAAATGCAATTTGGGAATGGTATGCCCAGACGTGGGTCCCGTGCTCACTACGCCACTGGAGTCAAGCTATCCTGGCTGAAGCGGGGTGAAACCCCGAAACCGGTCCTAGGATGCTTGATTCCGGTCCAGGGAAGACATGGCTTGGCCTTTCGGGCTGGACTATTCCCATGAGGCACAGGGTCAACTGATTTGCATATGGGCATGTCTGAACTGGGGTGGCGTGGTGAGCAAAATAACGATGGATTAAACCCAGATCTGTGACTGGGGGTGAAGGTTTTGCCAATGTGCAACATTCCGTCCATCATCTTGTGTGTTTTGCTGTAGGATTCCCCTGCAGTATTTGTAGATTTGTGTAACTTTGTGAGGAGCCTATGGACAAGAGTCCTGCAATTTTGCAATTGAGTCATTTCAGGAATCTTCAATCATGCTTTGGCACTGTGAGTGGCCCTCTTTGTGTGAATGGATACACAACCCAACACATACTGTTACACTGTGTGTGTAAGTCATGCTACATGTAATGTAGGGATGAGTATGTCAACCTATAGGGACAAATCATGGATGTGTTGGTTCACACACTGATGCCTGCCACTTACAAACGTACCCTTGCAGCATTTTAATATATCACCAGTGTTGTTTGCTGGCTAGTTTCCATGGAAGTGGGCCCCACCAGCCCAGAAACTTCAATCACTATTCCCATTGACTATTTGGTAATTGTGGCACTTCCTGCTTGTGAACTTGTGGAACTACTTGCTAGTTTATATGCACATAGGGATCACTTTACATATTCTCCTTGGCATGTGTAGATGTTTCCATGGGTCTGTGACCTTGATCATAACATTTGATATGTATGTATTTGTTTATGATGATGTCATATGTGGTTACACTTACACTCTGCATGTGAGAGCTCTCAGGGGCAGAATAAACACAGAATATGCCAGTGTGTCTTACTGCTCCTTTCATCATTTGACACAGAAAGATAATTACTTGGTGGTTGCAGTTCATGCTTACTGGCATCTAAGGTGTAGCACCGAGCTTCTACATCCGTCAGTTTCAGAGCTATGATGTACAGGTGAAGTCTGGCCATTAATATTGGCAATTTGTAAGTGGATGATTTATGATGGTACTCATATGTAAACTTCTGTTCGAGCTTTGATGCTGAAATATGTGCATGATGACATTGTAATGATACCTGAGCAAGGTTTCTGTGGATGTATGAGCATGTGTCAGTGGCTCACATGTGTCACAGGCCCAATTAGGGCAGGTCTGCTATTGTTTGAATAGTCGGCCCATTTCACTGTGTGTTAAATGTAAACAAGGAAACCCAATTGGATAGGCCAGAGACCTTGGGTACGTGCATTACAGTGTTCCCTACAAGAAGGATTAGGAGAAAGAGTCAGCATAGAAATACAATGAGATCTATATTAGGATGTCCGTCCGGACAAGAAACTTTAATATATTTTATATTTTCAAAAAGACAAGAACAATAAAGTGGAAACACAAACACTGTATCAATTAAAAAGTAAACAGATGCTCAGGCATTTCTGAGTGCTTGAAGAAGGGTAAACAAATTGCCAAGCAGATATGAAGACAAACACATAGCACAATTATTTTGATAATTGATATGACAGTGTCAAAGTGTCAAGAAGTCAACGACATGTCGATCCCTTACAAACAGAGTACCGGGATCGTCATCAGGACATAGACATGTATACCTGAGACTGATGCCTGTTGATCTATGGGAAGAAGGGGTGGGTGAAAAAGGAAATAATAGGAAAAAAAAGAGAGGTTAAAAACCAGGGATTGAGAGTTAAATCAAACGATGTAGTCAGGAGACCAAAGACAGCCATGCAGTTGCGAAGAGGTCTGAAAAGGCAAGTGATGACTCCTCGTTTATATACGTGGTGTAGAACAAAATATAGTCCTGTTGCATGGACCAAGGGTCTTGCATATTCGAAGTGTAAAAATAAGTCAGGTGATGACTGATCGCATATATACGTGGTGAATTATAAGATATAGAACTATTTCGCCGAAGACTATGTCCTGCTATGATAATCAAACGTGATCACGATCAGGCCGGGGCAGTGTTACACATTGGTGGAATTAACAGAGGTGACTAAATCAAGATGCTCCTATGTGAATACTGGCCTAAAAGACTGTGTCTGGTGTAGTGATCATGGTAAAGGAAAACGCAGCCTGGTGCGCTTACAACAGTAAATACGGTCCCACAGGGGGCTGGGAAGAACTAAAGAGGCAAACGTGTTGGTGCGTACCAATTGGAGGAACTAAAATAAATTAAATAATACAGAGAGTTAAAATGTGCCAGTGTGAAGAATGGTTGCCATGACGGGTGCACAAAGTGGGATCTTACCACTCGGCGTCCCACTCGGCGTTCTGGTCACTGTAATCTAATTAAGTGGATCCATATAGGAATTGTAGAAGTATGCCAAGATTGGCAATCCTAGGGAAAAATGAAAGAGGCGCATTGACAGATGCAGTATGCAGTGAAACCAGACTTACGTGAGTCATACACTCCTGAAGCTGCAAACTGCCCTCCAGGAAAGATAGAAGTATGAAAGGACTAAAGAGCAGAAATCAGCTGGCAAGTCAAGCACAGGAATCATTTCAGAGAAATTGTCCCTGTAATGCATGGTAAGAAACAAGTAAACACAGGGGGGCTTATTTATGATAGCCCTGCATCACTTTTGCACCACATAAATTGGCACATAAGTGATGCAAGGCTCTCATGAAGATATATGAAGCCATGCAAAGCCAACCTGTGTGGCTTTGAGTGGCCTCATAAATCATGAGTAAGGTGACCCAGAGCAAATTGCTGCATCACCTTACCCTGCACCCGGGAGGCGTTCAATGGGCTCTACCCTGGGTTTCCCCATGTAACACCCCTAGAATTTGTCGCTGCCCCAGTTGTACAAAACATGTCAACCTGAGGAAGCACCAAATCTATACGCCTCCCGAGGTGATGCATAAAGGGGAGAATTACCTTCATTTCTCCAATTTATTTCCTTTTCCATATGTGCTGCATTCTGCAGCACACATAGAAAGAGGAAAACGCCTCTTAGGATTGTTTTTGTGCAGGAAGGTGTCCCTTCATGCACAAAAACAATCCTGCCTGCCATGTTGCAAGGGTGCTTACGCTGGCTCTAGTCTGGCAAAACGGCGCCAGCGCAGGCAGAAAGGACAGGAATGCACTGTATTGCTTCAATATGGCGGTTTCCTGCAATTTCACTTTGGCATAGTGCAGCTCAACAAGGTGCCTTGCTGCACTGCCCTATGCCAAAATGCCATAATTGAGTCCCTGAGTGACATAACATAACACAATATGGGCGAAACTACCCACAATGTGTTATTGCAAAAGAAAACCTTATCTTAAACCCTGCAAAATGGAGAAAGATGGAACTTGTTTCTTTTCCAAGATTGGGGAGAGGGCTGATTAATTCTTCCATGAAACCAGGAACAGCAGAATTACAAACCTCCCTTTTGGAGAGACACTCAAAGGTGAAAAACTGATTCTATTGATGATTTGAACAGTCACTTACTATGTAGTGTTCTACAGTGATGTCTTTGATGATGCCATTTGTGCAGTGGCATAGCATAGGTGGCAAGGGACCTCATGGAAGCATGAAAAATGCCTCCATCCCGAGGGCTGGTAGTATAAGAACAGCTGTAGTTACTGTGCTGCGGGTCCCTCACAAACCAGGGCCCTGGTACAACTGCATCTGCTGCACTATTGATAGTTACACCCCTGCATTTGTAATGTCATCTAGGACATCTTGTGTGGGTCATGAGCAGCACAGCAGGGTGAGTCATGCTTTGATCAGTAACTCATAAGGTGCCAAGTTCACTGACATTTAGGCTTTGTTTTGAAACATTAAGAGCACTTTAACTGTGTTTTTGTAGGCAGTTTCTGAGGTTTTTAAACACACACTAATGCCCTGGGAGCAAAAAAAGGCATAGCTTACACTTAAACGTTTTGAGTGATAAATGTATATTTAACAGAGTTATCTATCTATCTATCTATCTATCTATCTATCTATCTATCTATCTATCTATCTATCTATCTATCTATCTATCTATCTATCTATCTATCTATCTATCTATCTATCTATCTATCTATCTATCTATCTATCTATCTATCTATCTATCTATCTATCTATCTATCTATCTATCTATCTATCTATCTATCTATCTATCTATCTATTTATCTTACCATTTATCTATTTATCTACCATATATACACAGATGCACAGAATGTTATATGCCGTTTATTACCATTGTTAATGAAGGGGAGGGCTTCATGAGCCACTTGAGGCTTTACCGCACATGAGCCATGGCTCATCCAGGAGCGTCTTGTGTTGGGAAAAATAGGCGGGCCTGGGGGAGGAGGACAAGGGGAGGTGGGGACAGGTAACGGAGACAAACAGAAAAAGAAGAAAAAACGTACCTGCTGCCCTGAAGCATCGTTTCGTGCTCTTGTACTCCTCTTCACTGCAGGCAGGCACAGGCTCCCAGCCTGCCCTGCGGGCAATCCTGACGCTGCTCTCATGCAAGATGACCTTCAGGATTGTCCTGAGTGCCAAGGATTTGCGCTATAGGACAGACTGGGAGTCTGTGCCTGCTCTCTGTCCTACCCAGCAATGCAGCTGGGTTGGAGAGAGCTTCACTGCCCATGTGGGTTTGGCCAGCTTAGGACAGCCGGCCAAACCCACATGTCCTTTAAAGGCACTCCCCACCCAGCCTGTCACCACCCTGGCCCCGCCCCCAAGCCTTAGCACAAAGAAAAATAAAATGATGATAAAAAGGGTTTTAATTATAAACCGTTTTATTATCTTTTTATTTTTCACATTTCTAGAAGTGCTGGCAGGGGGGCGAGGCTCCGCCATAGCGGAGGAGCCGCCGCTGGAGAGGACAGGGGTAGATAGGGACGGGGAATGGAGACAAACAGAAAAAGAAGAAAACAAAACTTACCTGCTGCCCTCCAGCATAACGCTCTTGTGCTCTTCTTCACTGCAGGCAGGCATAGGCTCCCAGCCTACACTTTGGCCAATCCTGAAGCTGCTCTCATGCAGGAGCAGGCTCAGGATTGGCCTGAGCACCGAGGATTTGCGTGTGGTTTTGGACAGCTTGGGACAGCCGGCCAAAACCCACATGTCCAGTGAAGGCAGTGCCCATTACTCCCCACCCAGCCTGTCACCGCCTGGCCCCGCCGTCAAGCCTATATATATATAATAACTCTCATGAAGTTTTTGAATGAATTAACTTTATGTTGATTTGTATACATGTATTCATTCATGCTGTTGATGAAATGTTTTAATTAACAACGAACTTGCATTATGATTTCGAGTGCATGTTTAAAGATGGCCGAAATTTGTCTTTGTACCCATCTGCTAAGTCCCTTGTTTATGTTTTGCAACTTGGAGCTAAACAACCAATCATTGTGAAGTAACTGATTTAAATAACATTGTCCCGGGACGCCGTGTAAAATTGAAAAAGGCAGTCGCCGAAACGCGTCTTTTTGTGTTCATCTTAACCCAATAAATCGGGTTACGAATTCCCCACGAGTGCTATACTTTGTACTTCGTAGCGGTGAGATATATATATGTATATATATTACCTACTGGCGGTCGCCAGTAGGTAGTTATAGTTAGGACCTAGTTACTATAGGAAAATGGCAACATTCTATTCGCAATAACTTTGGCGCCGATTGATGAATCTTAGTGAAATTTTCAAAACGAATTCTTTGTTGAGATCAGCTCCTATGTTAAAAGTTTGGGGGTGATTCGTCAAGGGGGGCCTGAGAAAAAAGGGGGGAAAACGTGTTTTTCGATGTTAATTTCTATAGGAAACTTTAGACAGGGCTACAGTTCGAACGAGTGAACGGAATTACCCCAAATTTGGCAGGGAGAAGGGTCTTGGTCTAGAAAGCATGCTTTTGTTTATTTTGTCTAAATTTACAGATATCAATATTTGAGAATTCTGCCATCTGATTGGCTGAGGCGTTACAAGCACGAGCTTGCTGCTGATTGGCTGCGAGCGTTTGCAACTAGGAAGTGTTGACTGCCATTTTGTGATTCCGTTGAAGCGAGTAAGGGGGAAAAAGGGCGAAAAATGTGGGAAAGAGGAGGGTAGAAGCACTGTAACCTTTGTGGGGTGTTTAGGGTGTGCTATAGAGGGGGTGCGAAGTGAACTAATCATACCTACCGGTGTGAAAGTTCTAGGCTACGAAAATTAAGTGAGGTATTGACTAGTGTGTGATGTTTCTAAGGTGAGCTTGTGCGCGACTCGAGGATTAAAGCGTGAGCCCACACTGTGTGTCTTATGCTGTGAAGTCATGTGCCCTGGCCGCTGCAGTAGAGTTATGGAAGTAGTGTCAGCATGTGTTTATACCTATTAGGATGAACTACTGACCCGTATTGGTGTGAAGGTCCTGGGTACGGAAAATATGTGAGGTATTGTCTAGAGTCTAATGGGAGGAGGAAGTGTTAGCCGCCATTTTGTGACTCCGTTTGAAGCGAGTAAGGGGAAAAAAGGGCAAAAAAAGTGGGAAATAGGAAGGTAGGAGCACTGTAACCTCTGTGGGATGTTTAGGGTGAGCTATAGAGGGGGTGCAAAGTGAACTAATCATACCTACTGGTGTGAAAGTGCGAGGCTACAAAAATTAAGTGAGGTATTGCCTAGAGTGTGATGCTGCTAAGGTGAGATGGTGCGGGACACAGGGATTAGAGCGTGAGTCTAAATTGTGTATCTTATGCTGTGAAGTCATGTGCTGTGGCCGCTGCAGTACAGCTCTGGAAGTAGTGTCAGCATGTGTTTATAACTACTAGGACGAACTACTGACTCGTACTGGTCAGAAAGTTCTGGGGTAAGGAAAATATGTGAGGTAGTGTGTAGAGTCTCATGCTGCTAAGCTGAGCAGCTGCCAGACTCGGGGATGAAAGCGTGAGCCCAAACTGTGTGTCATATGCTGTGAAGTCATGTGCTCTGGCCGCTGTGCCACATCTGTGCAAGTAGTGTCAGCATGTAGCTATAGCTACTTGGAGGAACTTTTGTTTCGAACATTGTAACTTGTGTATGGTACTTAGGGGGTGTTATATAGGGAGTGTGAAGGTAAATTTGTGTGTATGAAATTAACTTGTTATTTGGAAAGTGGAAAGCACTGACTCCTATGGGTCTGATGGCGCTGGGGGCGTAAGGTGAGGTGCTGCTGGAGTTGGGAATAAAGCTGATGAACTACTGACACCTATTGTGAACTTTTAACATGCACGTGCCGTTAAATATTTGATAAAATGTTGCAAAAGTATATTGTTAGGTTAAAAAATAAATTATGAACTTTTAACCTGCAGGTGTCGTAGAAGGTTCAAGAAAGTGTGGTGATAAAATAGGTTGAACTTGTGGCCTGTATGTGGCGTGGAATAATAAGTAGCTTTTCGGAAGGAAAATTCAGAATTAACCAATGGAGGTAAGTTTTGGAATGTCGTTGTAGGAATGAAGTATTCTGATTTGTTCTTTACATGTATTTATGTGTGGAGGGGCAGAGAAATTGTGCCATTCCTGGTTTCATTCTTGATGAAGTTGGAGCTTTACATGTACTATGTGAGAAAGAGAGAATTGTATGCGTGTGTCATTTGAAATCTGGATAACAACTACAAAGGTGAGTTAGAAATTAACGAGGTGTGTTATGCTTTTTATAGTATTGATCAAGTATTTGAGGTGAAGTTTTTAGTTTTGAAAGTATTTTTTATTTCAAAGTAATATAGTGTTAGTAAAGTGGGGTGTTTGATATTGGTTATGAAATATGCATAACATTTGAGCTGTTGTTATATAAGTATTTTATATATGTTTAAGAATTTTTCACAGAGAAGTGTAGTTTGTCATCTTTATAGAACTGTATTGTTTTGAAAATGAGGTACAGCGTTAATTTGAGTTTGTAATGTATTTGGGGAGATAAAGAAAATGTTGCACGTTTTGAACTGATAACTTTGTGGAAATAGTGGGGTGGGGGGGTGGTGGTAGGAGGCGTATGTGTTATTAAGTTAAAAGCGTTAAAACTAAATGCAGAAATGTTATGTGGGCAGGTTGTGGTCTTATTTTTGACACTGAGAGGTAGGTTTGAATGTAAGTCAGGGTAGGTTGTTGTACAGTGGGGCAATGTACAGTGTTTTGAGAATACATGGAGAGGAGATGGAGATAGGAAAAGTGATACGTTCCTTTTATATGTACGCATAGTTTGAATCATGTGATCCTAAGTTGAGTTATAATAAGAATATGGTTTCTGGTTTGCATTTGGGTATAGTAAATAGTTTTTGTAGTTTCTGACTAGTGAATAATAAAAAGGTAGATATACTAAAATATATGGTAGTAAACGTATTAATTATTGTCTGTTCTTATGGAATAGAAGTAGTTGGGGAGTGCTTCTTTAGAAGAGATGTTTTATAAATGTGTGAGAAATAGAAAAAATGTAAATGTGCGGTATATTTTCTGTATGCCTTTGTTGACATTAGAGAACTACATGTGATTATAAGTGATACTATTTGTCAGGCTGTGTCGCTGTGGCGGATATATGTATGTGTTGAAGTGGTTCGTGTTTTACTGATGGTAAGCTTCACTATCCCTTTTGAGACACTCGTCAATTTATTCATTCCATTTAATATCTTTAATATAGATACAGTAAAGGGACTGTATATCAAAAGTTTGGGAATTAGAACTTTGTTTACTCTCCCCATGCCCTGCTATACACTCTACAGAATGTTTAAATGACTTTCGTAACATATAGATGTCTAGCTAGTAAAGGTGGTGTAGTTCGACTGTGCCCATTTATAAACCGTGCTATGGGATGGTTTATGTTTTACCGGCCAATTTGCATGTTTGAATACTTTTTGCTGATAAGTGTTCCGGCAGACACTTGTTAAAATTAACGTCGTATATGGGTATAGTGGCGCTACTAGGAATGGGGGGGGTTTCTGTTTGATTTCGCACTGTTAAGCAAGGGCGGGGTGGGTGTGGGGGAGGTTGTTATGTTGCTGTTTGAAACACAGACTAGAGTAACGTGGAGATGTGGAGGTACTAAAGGCGATGTAGTACCACTGTGAGCACTTATAAAGTGCCATATGGCATGGTATATGTTTTACCCGCAAATGTGCATGTTTTAATATGTTTTACTGATGAGCTTTTCGGGAGACATCTTTTGAAATTAAGCCTCTGTATGGCTATAGTGACGCTTCTACGTTTGTGGGGCTCTTTCTTTTATTGCGTAAAGTTAAGCAAGGGCGGGTGCTGAGGTGGTGTAGTGGTACTGTGACTATTTATAAACCGTCTTATGGTATGGTGTATGTGTGAGTTGCAAAATTGCAGATTTTAATAGCTTTTGCTGATGAGCGTTCCGGCAGACACCAGTTGACATTAAGTCTATGTATGGCTATAGTGGCGGTAACGGGAGTGCTGGGGCTCGTTGTTTGATTTCGTAAGGTTAAGCAAGGGATGGGTGGGGGAGGTGCGTATGTTGCTGATTATAAGACGTATATTTGTAACATGGGCATGTGTAGTTAATAAAGTTAATGTAGTTTCACTGGGCCCATTTATAAACAGTGATATGGGATGGTTTATGTTTTACCCGCTAATTTGCATGTTTGAATAGTTTTTGCTGATAAGTGTTCCAGTAGACACATGTTAAAATTAAACCTTTGCATGGGTATAGTGGCGCTACTAGGAATGGGGGGTTTCTGTTTGATTTCGTACTGTTAACCAAGGGCGGGGGTGGGTGTGGGGGAGGTTTTTATGTTGCTGTTTGAAATACAGAATATAGTAACGCGGAGATGTGGAGCTACTAAAGGTGATGTAGTACCACTGGGAGCACTTATAAAGCGCCCTATGGCATGGTATATGCTTTACCCGCAAATTTGCATGTTTTAATACGGTTTGCTGATTAGCTTTCCAGGAGACATCTGTTGAAGTTAAGGCTGTGTATGGCTATAGTGGCGCTTCTACGTTTGCTTGGGCTCTTTCTTTTATTGCGTAACGTTAAGCAAGGGCGGGTGTTGAGGTGGTGTAGTGGTACTGGTACTATTTATAAACCGTCTTATGGTATGGTGTATGTTTGAGTTGCAAAATTGTAAGTTTTAATAGCTTTTGCTGATGAGCGTTCCGGCAGACACCTGTTGACATTAAGTCTATCTATGGCTATAGTGGCGGTAACGGGAGTGCAGGGGCTCGTTGTCTGGGTTCGTAAGGTTAAACACGGTATGGGTGGGGGTGGGGGAGGTGCGTATGTTGCTGATTATAAGATGGACATTTGTAACGTGGGCATGTGTTGTTAATAAAGGTAATGTAGTTTCCCTGGGCCCATTTATTAACCGTGCTATGGTATTGTTTATTTTTTCACCCGCAAATTTGCATGTTTGAATACTTTTTGTTGATAAGTGTTCCGGCACACACCTGCTAAAATTAAGCCTGTGTATGGGTATAGTGGCTCTACTAGGAATGGTGGAGGTTTCTTTTTTATTTTGTACAGTTAAGGAAGGGCGTGGGTGGTTGTGGGTGTGGGGGAGGTGGGTATGTTTCTGATTAAAACACAGAATATAGTAACGTGCAGATGTCGAGCTAATAAAGGTGCTGTAGTAGCACTGGGAGCACTTATAAAGTGCCCTATGGCATGGTATATATTTTACTTGCAAATTTGCATGTTTTAATATGCTTTGCTTATGAAAGTTTCAGAAAGTGGGGGTGCTCTAAAAGGGTGGGCAAAGCTCTTAAAGGGGTGTGGGCTATGCAAGTTGGGCCGTGGTCGAAATCAAGATAAGTATCATTGTGTGCTTTAGAAAATCCTCTCCAATTATCCTACGTTTGGAAAAAACATTCGTTAAAGGATTTTTCTTCCATTCTACAACGTGGGTAACGTAGCGAGATGTCTCCAGTTCTCAGTAGTGAGCAAAATAAGCATGCGTACATCGATGTGCATGCTCTCACTGCAGTGCAATAAAAAAAATTTTTTTTAAATGACTATGGTTGCAAGGGCCAAAAATAAAATTGACTATGTTTGCGAGGGCTGAAAATAGAGCCTGATAGAGACCCTTTTGGAGGCTCCTTGAAAACAAGTGCTGGTCCTCAGACCCAGCCCAATTAAAGCCCAGCATTCATCTATCCTAAGCACTGCGCCATCCAACCATCTTTTAATTGATGCATACATTCCTACTTATTTACATACATATATCTGTTCCTGCACTTATCTTAAGCATCTATGGGCGCACTCGCCTATTGTAAGCACTGTGTCATTAATGCAGCCATACGCCTATATATCCACATATACATCTGTCCCATAACCAATCCTAAGCATCTATCAGTCCACCAGTCTATCGTAAGTACTAGTCCCTGTATTAATTTATCCTCCCATTCATACATTGATACATCCATCTATGTATATATGCATTGATGCATCTGGCCATGCATCCACTCGCCTTTTATTCAACTATACGTTCTTATTTTCGGGCATCATCCGCCCGATCCTAAATAGGACGTATTATACTCAGCCATCCAGCCGGTTAAGGGGTCGAAAAGGTTTGCAAAAAGCATTGACAGGCAGATTATTTTGTAAAGAATAACAAAGCTTTGAGTTGCTCTTCGTGGAGCATACTTCACCATCCTTCTCTGGTGGTGTTTTAAAGAAAGGTACATATAGCGAAAGAAATGTAAAGGAGCTTTTAAGTGTAAGATGTTATTTTAGAAACATAACGTTTTGTCGAGTTGTATATAGGTGCACTGTTTAAAAGTGGCCGTGACTGACAGATACTGAATACCTGTATTTCTTACATTTGAGAAAGTATACCAGAGAGGTAATTTGGGGTGGTGAGAACCTTGATTTCTATATTTCCATGTGAAGTACAGTATAGGAATATAAAAATAAGTGGAAAGCTTTTCTGTTCATATTAAAGAGGGGGTGTGAGAACTAAGTGAGGCAGGCAAAGCATGTGTTTTCGTAGCCCTAAAACAAGAGAATGTGTAAGGTCAGAGCAGGTTCGTGCTGGAGTTGCTTGCTTATGGTCGTTTCAAGAGGCACAACCAGAGCGAAATTTCGGGGAGCATAATAGGCAGAGTGGGGATGTAGGGGCAGTAAAAAGGGGTGAAAAAGAACAGAGTCTTCTTTACCAAAAAATGATCTTTTGAAAACCTGTGAAGTACTCGGGTGCGGCTGTGTGTGTGCGCTCGGGAAGCTGTTTGAGAGAGTCCGGGGCAATGGGTGATGCGCGCCTGGTGGTGTGTTTGCTAATTACCCCACGATGATGTTGCTCCTGCGTTGCAAAAAGAGAAGGGAAAATCTGAGAGAAAAAGTGTCTTTTTAAAGGATTTCCATTCTCCTACAATGCGAGTCACCTGGCATGATGTCTGCACTTCTAAGTAGTGAGTAATGTGCATGCTCTCACAGTCTCACTGCAGTGCAATAAAGAAAAAAAAAAAGGAATGAGGTTTGCGAGGCCCGAAAGTAGACCCCCATAAAGTCCTGTTTTGAGGCCACCTAAAATAAAGTGCTGTTGCTCAGACACCCACAGACACCCCTCCCCCCAGCACTTAAAACCGGGTGGGCAGTGTTATGTTTGGAAAGTTGTAGATACAATTGTAGGCTAATAATGGTAATTTTTGTGTGTGCTTTTTGGTTGATAATATCATCTTAAGTACATAGATTAAAAAAAATTAAAAATACTATCTATAAAGTTGTCTGTGGTGGGTTGCAGAGAGAGTGGTGTGGGTTGGTGGGGTGCAGCGGAGAGGTGAAAAGTACGAGGTAGTGCAGTTACATATAAATTGTAAAGGTGTTTGTAAATAATTAAATAAATACTTGATGTATGTTCTATGGCGCTACTTGTCATGTTAGTGCTGCTCTGTCGTGTTCAATCATGTTGCAGCACTGGGTGTGGAAGTCGTTAGTGGAAGTTTTGTAATTGTATGTTATAATTTTAACATAGTGAACAAATGTGAAAAATAATTGAATCTATTTTTGTTTTCTGAAAAGAAAAATATATATTTGTGCAAAAGTCAAAAGTTTGTATTTGGAAAAAATGGGAGTAGTATAGAAAAACTTTGTTCTACTATAAGTAGAAGATGAAAAAAGGATCACACAAGAGGACAAATAGGAATTTTTCAAGTAAGGTGAAGCAGAGTTCAATTTCAAATACCAGGAAAAGGAAAGATGATAAAGAAATAGTATCTGTTACTCGGAGACAAAAGGAGTTTCATGAAAATCGTCAGAGACTTTTTCGATCTAGAGTGATTCAGAATTCAATGAAAGAATGCTTCAAATATAAAAGGAATGTTTTTGAATTGAAAGAGAAACAGCGTATTGAAAGTATAGTGGATAGTGCTTTCAATTTAAAACAGAAGTTATTCATTGTGATTTTGAAGAGAAAGTATTGAACAGAACGTTAAGTTGGACTAGATCTATGTCACGTAAGAAAATATACTGAGAAGTATGGGCATTCTCGGGCTTGTCTTTGAAGAAAAGTTTGTAAAAGTGTTTTTTATATTTAGTTGAGGATGTTAGCAGTATGTTATTCAGAAATGCGGAAGTTTGTGAGGAAAGTGTACTATGTAAAAAATTCTGCATTATTTTTAAGTGAACTGAGTGCAAGTCTTTTATATGCTTCTTTATTAGTTGTTCAAAAAAAAAGTGTGATGATATTGAAATGCGGTATCTTGGTTCAGAGGAGCAGTTCATAGAACGTGAAAGTTTGACAATTACAGATGTTGGAGGAGATGGGAAAGTGATTAGCACTGATCAGTTTGAAGAAGAAATTGGAAAGTTTAATGTAGTGTGGTGTGAAATACGAGACTATGTTTGTGTTTGTTGTCGACGTACTGATTATAAAAGTCAAAGTAGGAATGTTGATTTGTATTTGAAAAGTGAAAAGGAGAACAATGGTAAGTGGGTAGAATTTACAATTTACTTGTTGGTGGAAGGTCAATTTATGTTAGGTAGTGATCAACGTATATGTAAATTTTGTTATAACAAATTATAAGAGAACAAAATGCCTTTTAGAGCAGTTCATAATAACTTAGAATTAGTAGCTATTCCGGAGGAACTGGCAGAATTGAGTACATATGAGTCTGTTCTAATTCAATGTGTTAATTCTTTTCAAACTATAATTCGGATGGAGCCTAAAACATGTAAACTGTCACCAACAGACTTGCATAGAGTTTTGAAGGAAGAGTGGTGTACTTACCTTTGGATTTTAAGAATAATATTGAACCTATTGCTGGAGTGAAAGAGGAAAATTAGGCAGTAGTCATTCTAGTAAATGTTGTAGTAACAAAAAGTCGGAAAATATGGAAAGATTTTGTGGGTGTTAATAAAGTTGAAAAGGGTACCTTATATCTTATAGAGAACAATATGTATTACAAAACTGTAAATGTGGGTGAGCAGGTAATAAGTTTAGAAGATGAATCTTGTTGATTGATATTCTGAAGCTGCAATCGGTACAGGTGGATCATTATACCGTCCACCTTCTCCTGTAGGAAACAGCTGTGGAAAATAATGACCTTCCAAGGTTTTCTCCCATACACTTATTGGAGTTCCCTGTGCTTTTTTATTTCAAATAACTCAATGCTGCTTCCTATTACTTATTTTGAATGCAAAGGACATATTGTGTAATGTTCATAAATATCTTCAGTCCTTGACTTGTCCACTTTCTCTATTTGGCCACTTGAAATTTCAGATTATATTCTGAAGATCCTAGATTTCGACAGTGCATTTTATACATATTTCACCTTTTTGTTTGAAAGTGATCTGTCTTCTTTGTCGGATGCAGTGAACCACATACTTAAAACTAAAGTTCATCAATAAGTTCTTTCTGCGAAAGAATTTGTGGAGAAACTTCAAGAAAGAAATGAAAATTTTGAAAGACACTTCATCAATTTGATGGCATGTCAACGTGGAACAAATGAGTATTGGTATTGTCGTCATGAAGAACTCAAGTGTATGTTACGGAACGTAGGTACAAGAACATGGTTTGTCTCACTTAGCTGTGCAGAGTATGCATGGGAAGATTTGCTTGGCTTTCTAAGAGAAGCAAATTCCAATATAAAAAATGTTGAAATAAAGACTCGTGGTGAACTGTGTTCATTGGATCCTGTATATGTGTGCCAGAGGTGAGTGCCTGCTGCTGCACAAAGAAGCCTCTCTGCTCACCTTCCGCCACCGGCGTGGGTCGAAGAGAGTCAAACACGTGCCGAAGGAACCTCCTCAGCCTCAGTACACGCACAATTCAAAATGGGTGTTGCCAGGTTGGCCACGCATCATCGCAGGTTCTACACGTGTTCAGCTCTGGTGGTGTTGGGGGGGGAGGGACGCCAATTTGTGAATCAGAGTCTGTTAGATAAAAAGCAAGATAAGATTGTGCATCATGCGTCCATCAAAGGAGAGAGGAAGAGAGAGAGAGAGAGAGAGAGAGAGAGAGAGTGACACTGGAGAATATCTTCACAGCTCACCTTTGTGTCACCAGTGTGTCTCCAACCACGTGCCGGGACATAGTGCACCCTCAAGCTCCCACATCTGAAGGATAGTACATAATTAGTAATTGTAGGAAAGACCTGTATGCAGGAATGAAAAGACAGAGACGGTAATTCTCTTAATGTGGTTTAATCCTCCGAACATGTTTTGTAAGCAGCAAGTATAAAGCAAGAATGACTGAACCCCCGTTAACTTTTACCTCCCAACCTTCTCACATTCAAAACATAACATTCCCAAAGTGACGCGAGGCAGCCACGAGCTGTGAGAGGAATGTCACGCTCGTGTCAGCATGCTTCGATGCTCCCAACACACCTTACCTCTTTAAAATAAAAACAGAGAAAGGAAAGTTCGTCAAAATTTGATGGTAAATTTAAGGGTACAAAGTATGAAGAAAGAAATACTTAACTACTTTGCTATAGATGTGAGAGCGACGGACATTTGACCTGCTATTGGAAAACTTGTTCAAAATGCAATAAGAAAGGGTAATGGCAGGGTATGTACGACTGCGTACGCATAAATCGCTGTGCAGCCTTTCTGCATTCAGGCTGCTGCACCCCATCCACTCCCGCCGCCCAGAGGTATCTGCCCGCTGCTGCGCACCCAGGCCTTACTGCTCACCTTTTCGCGGTCACGGCACCCTCCACATCATGCAGCTCCGTTCTGGAAGGTAATAGGTCTCACATTGGGTACTGAGTCTTGATATGGTCATGGCACAGGACATACTAGTGCACCTATCATCATCGCAGATTGTACACCCGCTCAGTGCTTGAAGTGCTATAAACTCAATGAGAAGTGAGGCCATGTACTCTAAACTGCAAAATGGCATAGTGCACGTGCGCCCGGTCTTTTATATTAGCAGGGTCACGTGTCCTGTGACACCTGTGATGGATGGGTGTGGTTTGGTTGTATACCAGCCATGAGGGAGTGGCTGTGGCATCAGTGTTGCCAGATTGGGCTAGATCACGCACAATTGGGCTATATTTTTCCAGTTGTGTGGTAAAATTTTGGTTTGTGCTAGTTGCCAGATTATTAATATATACACACCGCTCCAGCAAAGTAGTATGTTAAAGCGCTTTATTAGACAAATATTTACTTGCCATACTGCTGCAACATCAATTCCAATGCATTCACCGCCTGCTTGACGCTGTCCCTGCCCCTCCTTCCCTAAAGTAGCAATATTGGGCTAGTTTGGGCTACTTTTTAGTTGGCTTTGGGCTATAGAAAGCTTAACTAAAATGGCATAATGCACGTGCGCCCGGTCTTTTATATTAGCAGGGTCACGTGTCCCGTGATGCCTGTGCTGGATGGGTGTGGTGTGGGTGTATACCAGCCATGAGGGAGTGCCTGTGGCAATGATGCCGGTGTCCGTGTTGGAGTGCTACCGTCACCCGGGATGCAAAAGCCAAAGTGTCACTCTGTGAGCCAAGTCCCACAATATGGCCAACATGGAAGGTACGGGGAATTACTTACCCTATAGTCATCCATAGTTCCACACAAGAAAGATGGTGGACATGAGATATCTGTGTAGATATGAATGTCTATTGGCTATTCAGTGGAGTGCTGCAGCTGTAGCAATACAGGGCCATGGAAAGTTGAATTTTCAGTTTTTGGCACATGGAGGGCAGCCAATTAGAGACAAGGTCGTTGTCGGAGTTAGGCTGCGCTAACATATGTACTTATACAATCACTCCGACGATCCTCACGCACTTATAAATTCAGTATACTCTCTCCTTGCAGTGCTCTAATGATGCAGTCTCTACGTACATACTTGTATAATGACCGAGACAAAGTTACATAACTAAAGTTTTCCCCCACTGTCAAAGGTAAGATGGTTGCATACGCTGTCCAGAGCACTATGTAATGTGGTGGGGCCTAGGGGCAGCATGTTGCATACATAATGAACACACGGACACAGATAGATAGTGGAACTGGGTATGGGCACGTGCGCTCGACTCCTTTTTATTACCAGGGTCACATGTCCAGTGACGTCTGTGCTGGATGCGTGTGGGGTGAGTGTAAGCCAGCCCTTCGGGAATGGTTGGTGCTGGCAACAAGTACAACAGTAATCATTGGATCACAAACAGAGATTCAATAATAAAGGGTCCATGACATGTGCTGCACTAAGGTAGGGGCACCAGATGTGAAATAACACACAAAAGATTCTATCATAAAGGGTCCATGACTTGTGGTGCACTGAGGTAGGGGCAGCAGATCTGAAATCATACACAAAAGATTCTATCATAAAGGGTCCATGAGTTGTGGTGCACTGAGGTAGGGGCATCAGAAGCATTCAGCGTGTGCGCAGCCAGCGATGATGCGTAGTGCGGGCGGGCCGCAATGGGAGCAATGTCTCTTGCCTACCGGACTGCGTCATCTGCAATCGTGACTTGATCTGAATTGTGAGCCCTGCTGTCCGAAGTGTAGTTCGAAGGCAGTAGTTAGCTCAGACATCAGGAATGCTTTTTGTCACTTCCTCCTGACAAAATCGGAGGACATAGAGTACAGTTCACTCTGCAATTAATAAATCAAAACTTAATTTGAAATATGAGCTCTGCTGTCCTCAGTGTAGATTGCCATTCATGGTCATTTGGACTTGCAAGATGAATTTGGTCATTGTAGTATAGCTATAACTGATATAAAAGAAGTTCTTGAAGCAAGGATACTAAAAGGATATTGTGTAGGTTTCAGGGACGCTGTAGTTAGTTGCCTACTGGACTCTTGCAATGATGCATGGTCCGGGCGGGCCGCACTGGTAGCAATGTCTTTTGTCTAATAAATTCTGCCTTAATAAGGCCACGTGGTGTTGACTTGTGGTGCACTGACTTAGTGTTACCTCTGGCGCTCAGCGCGTATGCAGCCTGCGATGATGCGTGGTCCGGGCGGGCCGCACTGGGAGCAATGTGTCTTGCCTACTGGACTGCGTCATCTGCAATTGCCACTCTATCTGAATTGTGAGCCCTGCTGTCCGCAGTGTAGATCGAAGGCAGTAGTCTGTACAGACATATGTCTGCGGTGCTGTGCCGCTGTGTTCGCAGGAGGCCTGTGTCGAGGAGGCCCGTGGTCATCGCGGCAGCCACGTGGCAGGGTGAGGGCCATTGCTCTGGCAGATGCGTTGGCCTTCATACAAGTGAAGCATGCCTAGAGTCCCGGCCTATATATTCCCACTTCTACGCTGGAGTGGCGTATGTTTGACCAGCCCACTGCGCTTCCGCTTACAGGGGACGACGATACAGGGACATGACCGAGATCTTCCCCACTGCCTGAGGTAATATGGTTGCGTCCACTGTCCACAACACTACAAGCATCAGCAGTATATGTACACATGGAGAGGTTTTTGCTCTGCATAGTGAGGTCTGTCCAGCACATCACCGCTACACTTGGTATTGTGGGCATTATTATTGGTTACATGTTTGGTTGCCACATCTCACAACATTCAGCTATTGTGTGGCTGAGGGGCCATGCCATTTTTGTAAGGTCCACTGTCCTGTTGTGTGCTGCCGCGGTGGTAGTAGGGGGGGTGGTCGGGGGCGGAGATCCTGTGGGTGGTGGCAGTGGGTTTTGTGGCCTTCTTGGGTGTCAGAGGTGCATGATCAGTAGCTCTATGACATGTGTTGGTGTTCAGATGTGATTCTGGGCTGAGCTCCCTTTCACACTGTAGATAGTCGTCCTTCTTTACAACAGTAAAAGGCAGATGGTACATTCCTACTACAAACGCAGCTTATCGCCTGTTTTTGGATCGCACCGCAGAGTTGGCTGATTGTTGAAAATATTGGGAAGTGGTGTTTTTGTGTTATTTTTGTACAGGAACACCTACTCTGAATATTATTTGCGTTAGTTGTTGCTCTCATTTGTGGCAATTTTTTTTTGCAGAAGCTATTGTCGAAAACTGATGTTATCGCCTGTTTTCACCAGGTTGAAAATGGAATGATAATTTAAAATCACTGAAAAAAACATAGGTTTAATGAACATTATAATTAGAAATTAGCATTTAAAAAACCTTTGAAATTCGCTAAAAAAACCATAGGTTTCGGGGACGTTATAGTTACAAATTATCATTTTAAAAACCTTTGAAATTCCCTTTCTGGGACATTATAGTTACAAATTAGCATTTAAAAAACCTTTGAAATTCTCTGAAAAAACCATAGGTTTCAGGGACGTTATAGTTAGTTGCACATTTCACTCGTACAAAACCATAGAAATTCGACCATTATAGTTAGTAGAGCTAACTATAACTCGAGCCCCGCAATACACTGCTGATGACGTCACATATTACATCACTCATGACATGGTCAGTGACATCACTGATGACATCACTGATGACATCTCAAATGACATCACTAATGACATCACTGATGACATCATCCACGTGATAATTTGATGCACCTCTTCACACCCTAATATAACCTTTGATACATCCACTCTAAAATACTGACTACCATTTTCTAAACCATAGTCAAATCAATAGCAGTTACTATATACCCACTGACTACTTCCTAGTTATACACACACATTCATTCATTCACCCATACAGTAACTCATACATGCAGTCACTCATTAATATAGCACTATTTTATGTACTCATACACCTATACAAACACTAATACACCGTCACTCATCCATAGAGTTATTGACATACGTAGCTAGTCATGTAAAGAATCTATAACACTGATGTTTACTCACCTATACAGTTAAACATTCAGTATCTAACCTATTCATACAAATAGTAACATATACTGACTCTCTTATACAATCACTGACACAAGCACACACTCATTTATACAACCACTCTCACAATTACTCACTATCACATAGAGTCATTTATATACTCCAACACTCACATACACTGCCTTTCACATATGTAGTTACTCACACATATACCAGTGAGATATACATTCACTCTCCAACACAGTGATACACACACACACTCACCGAAACAGCTATTTCCACATGCACTATTGAACCCATACACATAGTAAATTAGCCACTCACACATGTTGGCAGAAAGTTACACACCGCCCACCTACACACACAACAACTGAGAGACTGATACAAACATTCAGACAGTTTAGTCACTAACCCATGCATTCAGTAAGAGACATTTGATCACTAACTTATACAGTCAGTCACACACCTATTAAATCCTCCACCCAGACACTTATACACCAACTCATTCTTTAATACACCTTGGCATTAACATATATAAAATATATTTAAAGTTTACAAAAACACACATTCACTGGATGATGTCAGTGATGTCATCAGTGATGTCACTGACCATGTCATGAGTGATGTAATATGTGACGTCATCAGCAGTGCATTGCGGGGCGCGAGTTATAGTTAGCTCTACTAACTATAACGGCCGAATTTCTATGGTTTTGTACGAGTGAAATGTGCAACTATCTATAACTAGGGCTCCCGGTTTTATGGTATTTATTTTTTTGACATTTCCGTCTGTATTTATCCATATTTATATTATGTTTTGTGGAAAAATGGAGCTGAAATTAGTATATTTCCACATTTATTTAACCAGTAAATATGCACTTATGCTTGAATACCTACTAGGTTTCAATGTTGAAAAACCCCACAGAAGATAAATCAAGGCACTTATAAGAAAATATGCATATTTCAGTATAAACCTTGTGCATATCTGCTGCTGATAAAGCCTCTTTACTAAAATTCCTTTCTCTTTTAGCCCCCTTACCTATCAATCCACACAGCTATTGGTCTGGCAGTCATGGCAGACAGTATTATCCTAAGCACTCCACTTGCCACTGCCACTTAAATCCTGAAGAATGGAGCACGGACCACATATAAGGTGCTGACAAATATTTTTATTGTCCCATCAGCATGTCGGCCATTACGCGTTTCGGCTCCTTAGAGCCTTGATCACATGACGCGCTGTTTAGTCAGCTGATCTCTTTTATACCGTTTTTTTCATCAGTGTGTAAAGTGACACTGCATATATAGACAAACATAACATAAAGTGTCGGTCATATTTGTATGTGAATACAGTTTTTGACCTTACAATCTGAAAAAACTTTTTACACATTGACATTTGATTGTAGTTGTCTCAATTCACAGATTAGCCACTGAATTCTGGTATAAATACCCAACATCTATTTTTGACATTACAGTAGGCTTGCTGAGTCCTTGAACACCTTAGTCTTATCACCCGCAAAGTGTAATGTGAGTCATTAAACTTAACGCGAGTTAAAAACAATAAAAGTAATACACATATTTTGATAAGACTTTAAGAAAATTATGTGCAAAGTGTGCAAGTTGACAGTACTGTTTAGAAATAGTGCTTTATGCAATCCAACTGAAGTCGGTTGTATCGTCGTACAGGTTTAAATACCTTGTGCCAGCAATGAAATTACCTATCACCTTGACGATAAAAACTGGAAATTCTATGATGTACTTATGCCTTAAAAACTTTGGTGAAAATTGATAAAACCAAAATTAAAATTGCATGAACATACCTATTTCTTGTGCAAATTACGCATGGTATACATTACTATTCTACCTTGGGCACTATATCATATCCCACCCAGATTGTACACAATTTTGTCAATAAAATCAGTGTAAACATATGACCATGAAAGTGAAATAAGTGCAATTATGTTGAAAAGTGCTGGTGCCAATATATTACTAAGTGTACATATAAAAAATTGATGTCAAAACAGTTACTTAAAAACATTACCGTTCTACTGACTTTTGTTGCCGTTTAGCTATTAGCAGCAATCCTCCTGATGAAATAAGGGGCTCTTTCTCAGTTTGTGTATCATCTTACTTATAGCTATCAGAGACATGTGTACAGATCTTCAGTGATATTTAACCCTCCTGGATGTTTACAGTCAAATTCTAGTATGTACCTTGTTTCTAGCTTGCATAGCGCGCTCTCCCTGTCACCGCCCCTTTTGGTAGCTGGTACACTGTCTATAAGATAATACTTTAGATCTTTAGGGTCTGAGTGATGGTGTTCTTCAAAATGACGGGCTACCGGGTACACAGGGACAGGGTTTTTAATTGCTCTGATATGTTGAAATATCCTTTTATGTCCCTGTAGCTTGGTACTTCCCACGTACCTAAGCCCACAGGGACATTCCAGGACATATACAACATATTCTGTCTTACATGTCAGTGCCTGCTCTTTATTGCTGAAGGCCATCTTGTAGGATATCTTGTTGGTGCCATGTTGACAGGCTTTACAGGATTTACATTTGTAAAACCCTTTTCTTTGACTCAGCCATTTACCATTCTGTCTGTCAATGGGGTTATTTTGCATCAACTGATCTTTCATGTTGGGCGCTCTTCTATGGGTAATGGACAGTTTGTTTGGTAGTAGGTGGCCAATCACAGGATCATTACACACGATTGGCCAGTTACCTTGGATAATTCGATTGATGGTTTTATCTTGTGTACTGTACCCTACTATCATTCTGAAGGTATCCCCTGGTGTATGTTCTCTATTTATAATAGCAGCCCTTTGTAGTCTGGCTGCGTCTGGTTGTGGTTCTTCAAGTTTTAGTAGGGTAGCCCGGTCTAACTTCTGGCTTTTGAGTATGGCAGCATCTATTCATTTTTTGGTAATGGTAATGGTAATGGTAAAAAGTATTTCTAAAGCGCTATCATTCATCCCAAGGGATATCATGGTGCTAAAATTAAACAATGTACAGAGAGCTGACATAGGTCGGTGATGGTTTTAATGAGTGTTAGGGAACAACATAGTTTTGAGTTTTTTCCTAAAGGTAAGGTAGCCGTCAGTAAGTCTTAAATCTATTGATAGATTGTTCCATAAGTTTGCAGCTAAATATGAGAAGGCACGGCCTCCCATCCTAGCCTTCTTTATACGGGTGGTTACTGCTCTTGCGGTGAATTGAGATCTAAGATTTCTATTTGGTACATAGAAATTGATTCTATTTTTTAGGATAGTAGGGCCAGTATCATGCAGTACTCTGTGAGTGATGCACAGCATTTTGAAAGAGGCTCTTTCTCTCATTGGCAGCCAGTGTAAGGCTCTCAAGCAGCTTGCAGGGGAGTCATATTTTCTTTTGTTACAGACGGCTTTTGCTGCCTCATTCTGAACAAGCTGTAACTTTGAAAATAGGTAATCCGCCATGCCGACGAATAGGGAATTCCCGTAATCAAGTCTACTAATTAATAGTGACTGGACTAGGATCTTTCTGCATTCCAGGGGAATCCAGGGAAACACTCTTTGTAGCATTTTCAGTAGCGCGAAGCCTTTGCCACAAATGGTAGTTACGTGGTTTTTCATTGACAATGCATTGTCAATGTAGACTCCCAGATTCCTCGCCGTCTGAGTTGGTTTGGGGGGTGTACCAAGACTGTTAGGCCACCAAGTGTCATCTCAAAGCTGTTGGGAACCGCCAAACAATAGAATCTCCGATTTGTCGGCATTTAATTTCAGGCAATGATTATGCATCCAACTAGATAGTTCAGTGAGGCAGTTGAGCAGTCTGTTTTTGGAGCCTTCTTCACCATTTAAGGCAATCATAAGTTGCGTATCATCTGCATATGAGCAGATGTTAACGCCCCACTTCTTCCCCATGGTGGCTAACGATGAAACATAAACATTAAATAGTGTTGGACCACCGGTCGGAGTGAGAATCGGCAGGACGCGTACCCGTGTCGGAGGGATGTTTTGGTAGACACACACACGTGTCTCCTAGCGATACAAAGAACCTTGTAATCTGGAAATATATATCGACATACTTTGGAAGGATCTGTGATGTGCATGTGTTGCACTGGTGTGACTCACGTGGATGATTATCTTTTCACTGTAGGATTGTAGCCCATAGCTATATATGAAGTCTTTGATCTAACTAGGCTGATTGAACGACTATCAGTATCTGGATTGGACGTATGAGTACTATATTTTCTGCTATTTTGGATGATTTCCGGTTTTTGTTTTTAGCCCTGAAGAGTCAGAGTTTGACTTTCTCTCTGACGAAACACGTGTCGGCTGGCTGTTTGTGTTCTCGCCTGAAGACCCATTAAAGGATACATAAAAATCGCGAAGCTTCAGCATTTTCATGTCATACCGAAGACACACATATTTTGTGGAACTGATTATTGTATGAGTGCACGGGACTGTTCTTGAGAGTTGGGCTTAATGATGCCCCCTGTGGTACACCATACTTGATCTTTTGAGGAGTGGAGCTATAGCTGCCTAGTCGAACAGATTGCGATCTGTCGAATAGAAAAGAGATCAACCAAGTCAGGGCTTTTCCCTGTATTCCTTTTGCAGCTAACATTCTTGATAAAAGGTTATGGGATACGGTATCAAAAGCCGCTGATAAGTCTAACAATATCAGGGCCACCGTTTTACCCACATCAACCTGGTTTCTGATGTCATCCAGTACTGCCAGAAGAGTTGTCTCGGTACTGTTGTTAGACCTAAAGCCCGTCTGCGAAGCATCGAGCAAGTTATTAGTTTCCAAAAAATTTGACAGTTGTTTGTTCACCAATTTCTCCAACACCTTTGAGAGGTATGGCAACTGCGAGATGGGCCGGTAGTTGGCTGGATTGTTTATGTCCGCACCTGCTTTTTTTAATAAGGGAGTCACTACTGCTGTTTTCCAGATGATTGGAAATTCCGCTTGGTCTAGAGACTGATTTAATACTTCCGTCACTACTGGACCAATTATAGGGATTAATTGTAGGAAAATGTGGTGTGGGCATGGGTCCAGTGGAGAGCCCGATTTAATTTCAGACATGACTTTGGTTACTTCTTCCTCTGAAAAAGGGCCAAAGACAGGGCAGCTGGCCAATGAGCAAGGTTCTGCTTCAATATGATGTTCTGTCATTTTCTGGTCATTACTGGAAAAGGATGAATAAATTTTATCTATTTTTTCGAAGAAAAAATTGCTGATTTTATTGCATCCCTCCTGTGAAGGTGACAGGTTTGTTGTGAGGCTAGTGGGATTGCAGAGTTCTCTAACAATTTTAAAAAGTTCTTTAGAGGAATGTTTATGTTCAAATATTTGCTGTGAGAAGTAGTCTTTTTTTGCTTTCCGTATGGCTGCATTATAAGCTTTCAGTTCCTGTTTATAAATGGATCTGTCATTCAAGGTTTTACTTAACCTCCATTTATGTTCCAACATAGCGCATTTTCTTTTAAGAATTTTAAGATCTGGGCCATACCACTTTTCCGACACCGTTCGCCTGGATTTAGCTTTAGTAGCGTTCCTTGAGCAGTGTTCAAGTGCATCCCCAATACTTTTTTGTAGACAGTAGATTTCTTGTTCAGTAGAGGAGCCTAGATTAGTATTAAAATGAAAGTGCTGTTGGAATTTCTCCAATGAGAATTTTTTCCAATTACAGGCTATAGCTGGGGTCTGTATCGTTGGTCTCGTATTTTTTATAGGTAGGCTGATGTTGAAGTCTATCCTGAAATGATCAGTCCATGTAAGAGGCACAATGTTATTAATGATTGTGGTCTCAATGTTCGTAAATATCAGGTCCAACCTGTGTCCTGCTCTGTGTGTATCCTGGTTGACTATTTGTGTTAGTTGCAGGATTCCCATGTTGTCTGCAAGATGCTTAGTAAGTGAGTTAGTATGTAACTCAAAATGTACATTGAAGTCTCCTAATACTAAGATGTTTTTATGTTTTAGACAAGCAGGAAGTATCTGAGAGAGAAGCTGCGTACTAAATTCTACTGTGCTTCCTGGGTTATAGATAATAGCTCCTCCCATCAGTAGATAAGTGCCTAAGAAGACTGAGTAAATCATTACTTCCTGTTTGCTATCCTGTGTAGGCACTTCTTGGGTACAAGTGAACTTCTCTTTAAATAGCAAGGCTACCCCTCCACCCTTCTTTTTGGGTCTATTGAGGTTTAAGATTTTGTAACCTATGGGGAGCGCCGTTGCAATGTCAGGAGTACTGTGAGTGTCAAGCCAAGTCTCCGTAAGGAACACTAAATCCGGTTGTATTTGATATAGAGTGTCCCAAAGTTCAATAGAGTGTTTAGGGAAAGATCTTGTATTCAGATAGATACAGGATATTTCAAGGTTAGAAGAATTTCTTGAAATCAGGTCGTCTTTCGGTTTATTGTCCCATCTACATCTTCGGCAACCAAATGGGCCCATGATATTAGTGGGCTCCACTTTGGCACATTGAAAGTGGCCTTGTAGGGGTTTAGTATTAAGTAACATAAGATTATCTTTAGAGTAAGTCAATCGCAGTGTATCTGACCTGTCACTAGTCTGTGAGGCAGAGTTTGTAGCCCCTAGACCCGTACAGGCACGGACGGGCGCAGACGGGCTTGTCTTTGGCGCGTCTTCAACGCGCCGTTGATGCGCCCGCTGCACTCGTCCGCTGCGCTTCCTGTAGGGGGGATTCATTTGTAGCCGTATAGGTGGGAGGGGCCGAGCACTGTGCCGCTCGCCTACTCCTCACCAAAGATGGTGGCTTCCGTTCTAGTCCCTGGCGGCGCCTAGTTGGCTGCGATGGGGCGGGCAGGGTTCGTGGGGCGGGAACAGGAGGAGCAGAGTTCAATGCCCAGGTGAGCGTTCGCCAAGTAAACAATTACGCTTCTAAAATTGGGTTTTTCCAAAGCAATTCACATACAATACAAAGTAACACTTTTTAAAAGTAAATCTTTAAAAAGCTGTTTAAAATTATTAAAGTTTGTTGTCTCACTCAAGCAGCAGTCCCGGCTTCCGCCTCAGGACCTCAACAATCACGTGCACACTGTCAATCGGTGCACGCACTCCGAGTCAGCGATTTTAAAGGATTAGGGGTGGGAGGGGCCGAGCACTGTGCCGCTCGCCTACTCCTCACCAAAGATGGTGGCTTCCGTTCTAGTCCCTGGCGGCGCCTAGTCGGCTGCGATGGGGCGGGCAGGGTTCGTGGGGCGGGAACAGGAGGAGCAGAGTTCAATGCCCAGGTGAGCGTTCGCCAAGTAAACAATTACGCTTCTAAAATTGGGTTTTTCCAAAGCAATTCACATACAATACAAAGTAACACTTTTTAAAAGTAAATCTTTAAAAAGCTGTTTAAAATTATTAAAGTTTGTTGTCTCACTCAAGCAGCAGTCCCGGCTTCCGCCTCAGGACCTCAACAATCATCATACATCTATACATTTTTTGGTGTTTCCCCTTTCCAGAAAACGTGAATGACTGATTTCCTAAGCGGCACGTAGTTCCATCTCAGTGCTGCAGATTCCTTTTATTCGAATCATCTCCCCATAGGGAATACTTTGGATGAGATACTTCGGGTGTGCACTAACCGCATGTAAGTCAGAATTTACCACTGTCGGTTTCCTGTGCACCTTGGTCTCTAGCTTCCCATTATGGATGTATACTACTGTGTTTAGAAACGTGACCATAACTGGCCTGATGTTCGTGGTGAATTGCAGATTAATTTCATTTACATTGAGTTGTTCAATTAAATTCTTTGCTTCAGACTCTGACCCATATATATATATATATTACAAAGTGACAGTTGTGGGAGAGTTAGCACAGAAATAGTATATTTTGCCTCACTAATAACTGTTGCTATTATGTTGAATCTTCATGAAACTTTCCATAAAAAGGTTCGTCCACCTTAGCTCCTTCCTGGAAATTTTCACAGTGCTCTGTCAAGAGGCAGTCAAGAAAAAGGGACGTCCCAAAATGTTGATTTCGCAAGTTAATTCCCAAAGGAACATTTATTGTAGCTACAGAAAAAAAATGGCTGAAGGGAAATAGACGAAATTAGGCATAAAGTTACAACTTTACTCATAAGGTGTGCTTTTTCTTTTGGTGGTGTAAATTGGTTCAGCCGTTTTTGAAAAATGTGCATTTAAAGAGTTGCTCAGGTGATCATGAAGGGGTAAAAACGTTAGGTTTATCTGAACTGTTGGTGTCCGGATCTGCTTATTGGCCTCTTTAAATGGGACTAACTAGCCTTCATAGACTGGCCTCAGCATCAACATGTTTTGGTAGCCATTATAAGATTCAGGGACATGGATCCAATTGGAATGCATTGTAGCAAATGCCAGGTTTAGAGAGTCACAAAAAGGAGCACATGACATGTTTTAGTCACAATATAAATAATTTGTTGCCGGTACCGTGTTTATTTTCAGGAATTGTTGTGCCTTTGAAGGTCATTTTACCCAGTGACAAATACTCACCCTCTGCTGGGATTTGAAGATCCATGTTTGAAACAAAACTGCTTTCTCTCAAGATTTTCACATAGCGCCTAAGGGAGAAAAAGGCTAAAATGAGAGCCCATTTTCTATAGGTTCACACTGTCTTCCTCAGTCATGTGGGAACTCTGCAACACTGTACTCTGCACTGCTGCACTGTAAGCTGCTGCTCTTTATGCCACTACACTTCACACCACTGCACACTACTCTGCACCACTCCACTCAACTGCACTCAAAGTCACTCTACTGTGGTCTATGCCACTTTACTCTATGCCACTGTACACTACTCTGCACCACTACACTCTATGCAACTGCATTCTATGCCACAACACTTTACACCACTCTTCTATACTTTGCACAACTCTACTCTAGGCTACTGCACTCTACACCACTCTACTGTACTATCCACCACTGTACTCTACGCCACTGAACTCTATGCCGATGCACTCCATGCCAGTCCACTCTACTCTACGCCACTCCACTACACACCACTGTAGGCCTCTCCACTTTATGCAACTCTACTCTACTCCATGCCATTCCACTCTACACAGTGTGCACTTCATTCTATTTTACACCAGTCTAGTCTACGCCACTCCAAGCCACTGTCCTCCATTCTACGCCACACTACGCCATGCCATTCCATTCCACTGGATGCCACTTCATGGGAAGGGAAAACTGTCATGGATTGTCTTTGTGTTATGTTTATTAGAAACAATCAGATATCACTGTAGTAGTCTATAACTAACTTACCATCTACTAAGAAGCTACCACAAGTCAATTGTTTAACATCCCTTACACTTACCTTTTATTGCCATGTTAAGTGCATTGTTGCTTTTTTGACTCCTGAAAAAAATATAGTTAATATTAGTACTAGCTTTTTATCTTTTGAGACATTTGGTTACTTTTGAAACAAACCTTTTTTCTACTTTTTTAATGGGTTTTTTCTGGAACAAAGGGCAATAAATAATAGCTTTTAAAAACTAAGAGTCCCATTTACAAGAGGACTGCGCCACCGGAGCGTCTTTTTTTATGACGCTGCGGTGGCGCAGGCCTCTCAATCACATCTATAAGGCGATGCAAAGCCACTCTGCTTGGCTTTGCATGGCCTCATAGAAATGGAGTAAGGCAAGGCAGAGCAAATTTCTGCCTTGCCATACTCTTTCTATGTCAATGGGCATTGCAACGGGTTTTCCTATGAAACACCCATGGGTTTTGAAACATTGCCACAATTATAAGGATCTGTAAACCTAAGAATGGGTTAAAACTGTACTCCTCCCAAGTTGTCCCTTCCTGCACAAAAACAAACATGCCAACAACTCAAACACTCATGCACCATGGTGCAAGGATGCCCGCGTTGGCACTAGGCACCAATTTGTGCACCTGCATAGGCAGAAAGGACAGAAATGTGCAGTATTTCATTAATATGGCACTTCCTTGCCCTTTTCTTTCAATGCACGGCAGCTGAGCAAGAAGCCTTGCAGAGCTGCCCAGCGCCAAAAAGTTGTAAATGAGGCCCTAAGCATGTTAGGGAGGACACTGGTGAGTCATGACCATCTCCCAATGGATGCTCATATCCTTCTCTTTCACAACAATGAAAGTATGGCAGAAGAGCGTGTATATCATAGTACTGCCAAACTGCTCTATAATTTCTCTATTCTGCCTCCACAGACGTATTGCCATTGTGGTACGAGGAGCAGGTAAATGATGGAGGCACAGATGAACCGGGTGTTAGTGGATGAAGTAGAATGTGCTACTGGAGGGGCAGATGCAGTAGGTAATGGTAGAGGTGCTGATGAAGCAGAAAAAGTTGAAGGTGTCACAGTAACCGAAGAAGTGGTCGATATACGTCTTCCTACTTTGGCCTCTTCCAGCTCCTTCTGATGCCATCTTTCTGCATGCACGAACCTGTTGAAATGCATTGTCTGAAGGTGTTTCTTCATTGCTGTGGTACCAAACGAGTACTGTTTCACGTTACCATGGAAAATATAAAACTGCGCCCCAAGTACGAGGATTTGCTTGGCCTTGTCCCCCATGCAGAACTTACCTGATCTCCTGCCCGATCTCCCTTACCTGAAAAGTTTCTTCCTGCTTCCGGGTTTTCCAGCGCCTCCTCCTACCAGCAGACACCCTGTATTCAGAAGAACCTGGAAAGCAAAAACAAAGAAAGAGGCAGCATTATTGCAAGGTAGTCTGCATTACGCATGTGGTGCACCACCACTCGGCATCTAAATCAGGCCTGCTTGATAGACTGTGTGTTAAAATTAACGGTTTGCTGAAAGACTTTATTGAACGTTGCATTTGGGTTAATTCATTAAGACTTTCAGAAAACAAGAATAACGTGCTCATGTGTATTTTACTGAACCATGCTCATGCTCTGTGTAAAAGAAGGCAAGACTAATTTGTTGCTATGGAATGTGGAGAGACTACTGCTAATTTGGCACAATTATTCTGTGCAAGTTAGTTCCTGAATGTATACAGGTATACCCACTACTGAACTTTATGATCACTAGAAAACTGTTCGGAGAACTGTGAGATCATTTGCTCATTATCTCTTTTGTCAACAGATAGCTCCCAAATTGTAGGGCAACATTCCCAGTAACAAGAGACTTGGGGAAGAATCCCAGTCCGTCTTCTTTCTTTCTCTCTCTCACTCTAACCACCCCTTCTTTTTGGGGACAATTGCCATGGTAGTTGCCATCGACTGCTACTGGAGGTTGTTCTCAGAAGAAATGGAGATACAGCATCACACCACTGAAACCACCAGGAGTTCAGGTGAGTGGCTTTACTGACAGAAGGTCAAACAACTAGTGTTCCCTGTGGTCAATATGGAGACTCATGATCATATCAACTCACAGGATCTAGATCAATCTCTGGCTGACGAAACTCCCAGGATGGTTGTAGCAAACCGACCACTGGTATCTTAGACGGGCATGGACTTTACAGGGGAACGCAGACTAGGGACTGTCCATGAAAAGTCAGATGGCCTTTCCAGGCTTTTCCACTTAGACAATGAGAACTACTAGGGGTTAGATTAGGTGCTCATTACCTTTTGTTAGGGGGGTCATGTAGGAAAGTGCCCCTTTTCATATGGTCACCCCCCACTTTTTCCTCCAAGTGCTGATAATTATGACTCTGATAGAGTACTGGAGTCTCCTTCCCAGACCCCAGACCCCAGTGCCTGTGCTCTCTCCTAAAAACTGTTATGTGTGACTAGGTCATCCCAAATTGCCAAAAACTTTACACCCTTATAAGTCCCTAGTATATGATACCAGGGTTACCCAATGTGTTGGTGGTAAAGGGATCCCCAGGGCTGCAGCACAGTTTTGTGCCACCCTGGGTGACCCAAGCAAACTGCTGATAGCAGATCTGCCAATGCAGGCTGCAGGAGCAGTGCATACTGCGCAAACCTGTCTGTGCCCTCCCTATGTGGCACAGTCACATACACTGCCTCTAGTATATGTAAGGCATTAAGGTAGGCCTCCTCAGCCCAGGAGGCAGGGTGCATTATATTACAGGTGTGAACATATAAGTGCGAGCCTACATGTTCCTATAGTAGTATTCTCCATTGGAAAGGACTATATATGTTAGCGGTCCATAGGATAACATGGGCTGCAAACCGGGCAATCTCGAGATTACAGCTCCATTATGTTACCACTAAAATATGTCATGTTTGGTATCAAACAATGTGCCTTCTCACCTCCGACATGATTCTCGTGCCCTGGGTGACGTGGCATGCACCCAGGTGGTACCTTAGAGGTTGCCCACCTGGTTGTTCCAAGCCTTACTGTGCTTTGGCCGACTAGCCTATGCTTTCCTGTACCTGCTGCCACCAAGGCAGGATTTTGACCTCCTGCCAGGCAGTGTGATCAATCCCAGGAGTCAGAAACAAAGGCTGGGCAGGAAGAAGGTCACACCTCTCGCCTCCCCAGCAACACTGTGAATTGGCACATCAGAGAGGTGAGCTTCAAAGGCTGCACCACCTCTGATATGCATTTGGGCTGTCACGCTGGGGAGGACACAGCACAGTCCTTGCCCCAGACACGCTTGCACCCGGGCAATCTGTGAAATTAGCTTTGCAGGAGGTGTACACCTCCAGGATGGTTGGCCACCCCTCTAAGGTGGGCAGTCTGATCTTTACACCTAAAATCGACTTCTGCCATCATCTTTAGGAGGGCAGAAATAGGAGGTTTTGGGTAGAAAAGGTGACCTATGCCACTGGATGTGGTTACCTCAGGGGTGGATTAGCTGCAGGGACTAGCTGCCCATTGGGTACTGGCTCCCACACCCCTACCTCCCCTAAATCTAGGATATAAGGGACCCCCGCCTGACACCAGAACCTCAGATCTGAACAACTTACTTCAAGGAAGGACCAAGAGGAGACCCGTGTCGCCAACAACAGTACTTTGCCCAGAGCATCAAAGCAAAAGAGGGATACTGTGCCCCTGAGGCAACCTACTTGGAACTGAGTGAATGACCCTCGTCCTTTGCTAAAACTCGACACTCCCAAAGTGAGGGACCCTTGTAGAAGCCAGAAGCACCCTCAGTCTCTCCTGGACTAGTGGCAGTAGTCCCCTGCAGGCCACGAGTAAAAACACTCACCTGATCCAAAGAATCGCTGGCCATTAGGTCCTCCGAGGGATCACCCAAATCCAGGTTGTCCAGTGCATTGTGGGAGTTGTAGTCTCACCTACCCGAAGTTTCAGGCCGCTGCATTACTCCCCCAGACCCAGTGAAGTTCCAGAAGCTTTTCATTGTGCTTACCGCTGCCATGGCTTGTTGGTCACCAATCTGGTAACTGACCACAACACTCAATACTGCAGCTACAGAGAACACCCCACAGCCAGCATCCAACATCAGCAGCTGTATACCTGTTGTGCTTTTGAATTTTGTTTCTTGCAGCATGCTGTAAGCAGTAAAAACAGCACCACCCGCGGCTACGATTAATCAACAAGGACAGCCAGAACAAATCTTCATCCAGACTCCATGGCTAGTTAAAATTAATCTGACTGTTGTGGCCTGGTCCTAGGGCTCGCATGACCTTAACCCTATTAGGGTTCCAAATGACTTTACATGAAAGTGCCAATTGTCACTAGTGTTTTTTTCCATTTACTGCAATTTTATTTTTTCTATGTATTTTTCTGCACTGATTTAATACTGCTTCAAAAATCTATAACTTCTAAAAATCTGGTTATATGTATGCCATTCTGTTCATTTTGGTGTCCAAATTAAGAGAAAAATATAATCTATTTTTATAAATTGGTGTTGGATTTCTCTCGAGTGATGTCAATTACGTATCGTCCCCATTGGTACTCTGAAATGCTTACCAAATGTTCCTCTCATAAAGCCTGACTTCTCTTTACCACTCTATCATGACTGAGCTAAGGATTTATTTTTGTGTATCCAAGGGCCATCCTTGGGGTCCTGTGATAATATTACATGGTAAGGCTCCCCAGTCATATTACATAGGAATCCTTTTTCCTACAATGGTGAATTTGACTAAAGCCCTAAAAAGCCTCAAAGTGAGGATTTGAAGTTAAGGAAGGAAAATTTGGAGTTGCTAGGGGATCTAGATTTAATCCTTTGGGGATACTACAACTGTTCCTAAGGGTCCTCGTCCTGTCCTTCACCTATCTAACTTTGTGGGAGAATTTCGGAAAGACTGGCTTTCTGTCTGATATTTCAGGTGCTCAACAACACCTGAATATTACGGTCACCACATTAACATCTATATCCCCAGCAACTCCCAGGAGGTTTTATGGGGATAGTGATAAGTATGATGTTTTTATGAGTCAGTGTCAACTGCATTTCTGTGTAAACCCAATGCCTTCCCAAATGATACTGCTAAAGTAGAGATTGTTATTTCTTATTTAGGAGGTATTACCGCTAATTGGTCCATTCCATTGATAGATACCAATGTCCCTATTTTATATAATTTTACTGACTTCAAAACTGCTATGAAGAAATTGTTCACTAAATATGTTTTTGTCCAGTCCAGTGACAATGAGTTACAAAATTTTAGGCAAGGGTCAAAGGACGTTCTAACGTATATCACAACTTTTAATCGGTTGATAGCCAGAACACGGTGGCCGGAGGAGAAAGAAAATACTTATTTTCGCAGGGATGACCGCAAAGATTCCTTAGCCCATACTGTGGGCCTACCTGACGATTGTGCAGAGTTTATTCACTTAGTAGTAAAATTGGCTCACTGTTCCGGAGAACAGAAAAGATGAGGGCCTCGCAGTGACACTCCAGTTGTGGTACTGAAAAAAGAGAAACTGAGGGGTAGGAGGCCAGAAGTAGTGCCCATGCACATTGGTGCACTTAGAAATCCACTGACACCAGAAGAAAAAGAGCACAGGTGAAAAATGCACCTATGTAAAGTCCAAGATGAGAAAGACTGTGGTCAGTCTCGATGTAGGCGAAGCCTGTCAGGAATACTAAAACTCTCATTGAGTGAGACCCAGATTAGGATCTTCCAGTATCAAGCTCATACTGTTGGTAGAATCCAAGGCCATCTTACCATACTCGTTACATTGTTACTCTCCACGCAACAAAGTAAGGTGCTTCCCATGCTAATAGACACAGGGGCTACTGGTAACTTTTTAGACCTTTCTTTAGCTGCCAAATAAAATCCCAGAAGAAGAGCCTGAAACCAGTGTGGGCAGTAGATGGGTCCAAACTGTCCTCCAACCTAAAACAATTCCAAACCAAACCATTAACCTTTGTGTGTGACAATGAACACATGGAAGAATTAGTGTTTGACTTCATTGATACTCCTACCTTTGGAGTCATTTTAGGAGTTCCCTGGTTTGAATACCATAGCCCCAAAATTGACTGGGTACTTCAAAAAGTTACATTACATTCTCAAACTTGTGTAGCTTCTTGTTATCAGGAGATTTCTGACTTAATAACCTCTCAACATTGTGCCCTAACCCACAAATCTAAACAAGAACAACTGTCAGACATCTGTCATGTCTTTCAGGATGTCTTTGATCCAAAGAAACACACTCAGGGGCATATGTACAAGCCTCTTCCGCCACCGCAACGTCACTTTTACGGACGTTGTGGTGGCAATAGGGGCTGCGCCTTATGTACAAGGCAGCGGTAAGCCACTTAACGTGGCTTAACGCTGCCTTGTACATAAGGCACCCTTGCAAGCTATGGTTAGCGTGAAAGGGGCATGCAGTGGGTATTGTGGTGGGCGTTCCACCGCAACACCCATTGCATTTGACGCTGCCCCCTATGTACAAGGAGGCAGCACCAAAATTAAGCCAGGAAAACCCTGGTCTGAAGTTGGGAGGAGAAATGCATTATTTCTCCTCGTTTTTGCTTTTTCCATGTGTGCTGTCTTGTGCAACACACATGGAAAAAGCAAAATGCCATGGTTTGTATTTATGTACAGGAAGGTGTCCCTTCATGTACATAAACACACCTTTAAAAGAATGTAATTCTGTCAATTTCATGTGTGCTGCATGAAGCAGCACACATATAAGTGACAGAATTGCATTTTAGAATTCTTTATGTGCAGGAAGGGACACCTTCCTATACATAAACAATCCTCCCCTGCACACAGATACCCTTACACTCTGGTTCAAGGGTGCCTGCGTTGGCGCTAAGTTGTTAAACTTAGCTCCATCACAGGGGAAACGCAAGGCTGCACCACATTCTTGTAAATATGGTGCAGCCTTGCATTTCAGAAGTGGCGGATTGTGTCGTTAAGCCAAGGAGGTTAATGACAAGCTCCACCACTTCCTTGTACATATCTCCCTCAGTTGTCTCCGCATTGAGCGTTTGACTGTAGGATAGTCCTCATTACTGGAACAACCCTCCCTTGCATTCGAATATATGCTCTTGATGAACCCGAAACACAACACCTGAAACAATACTTGGATGAGCTACTATATTTGTTCTTTATTCGTCATTCGGCCTTGCCCGTCTCCTATACATTATTTTTGTTTCCAAAAAGAATGGGGAGTTACAGGCCTGTATCGATTATAGGGCAGTTAATAAAGCCACCATATAAAAAGGTATCCTCTCCCTTTGATCCCAGTCTTTTTGGCTCAAATACAAAACACCCAACGATTTGCACCAAACTAAACCTACAAGGGGCCTACCATCTCGTTCGCATCAGAGAAGGAAATGAGTGGAAAAAGGAATTTTGAACGAAGTTCAGATTGCTTGAATACACAGTTATAGCTTTCAGCTTGTGCAATGCCCCAGCAGTGTTTTAATATTTAATTAATTAAGTCCTTTGGGATGTCTTGGCTGTATGTGCCATCGTCTATATTGACGATATTTTGATCTGCTCACAAACTGAAGCTGAACACATTCAGCATGTCTGAGCAATTCTTCAAAGTTTAAAAGAGAATAACCTGTTTGCCACAATTGGGAAATTCGCCTTTTCATGTTAAGTCAGTTGATTTCTTAAAGTATTTCTTGTCACCTTCAGGGATCACTATGGAACCAAAAAACTCATCCCTACAGCTGCAAAAGAATAAAGACTTTTAGGTTTTGCAAACATCTACAGGTGATTCATTACCCACTTCTCCGGTGTAGTGGTTCCGATAACTTAGTTACTCAAGAAGGGAATGGCTTTCAAATGGTATGAATCAGTGAATCAAGCATTTGAGATCTCACATCAGCACCTGCATTACAATGTCCAGGCACAAATCAACCATTCTATTTCGAAGCAGATGGCTCCCAGGTAGCTGTAGGAGGGGTATTATCTCAAAAAGAACCTGAATCATGCCACCTACATCCCATAACTTTCTATTCAAAGAAGTTACTTACAGCAGAATAGATTTATACAGTTGCAAAAAGATAATTATTGTTTTTTTAAATCGGTGTTCACTGAGTGGACACAATACTTGAAGAAAGCTAAACACACCATCACCACCTATTCTGACCATAAGAATTTGCAATTCTTTGGTTCAGTTAAGGCATTGACTCCTAGGCAGATGCAATGGCTCCACTTATTTAGTGAATTTGACTTCAACATTCCATACCTGCCAGGCACCAAACAGTTGCAATCGAATGTCATGTTGAGGTTTGGGTATTCACCAACAAATCCCAGGGAAACAGGTGTTCCAGTATAACCCCTCAGAACAAAGTTATAGCTCTGTGTGATGTAGATACCTTCGTGACCAAGCTAGGAGAAGAAGTTAACAAATTAGAACTTCTTGAGTGGAACTCAAGACTCTGCTAATTCCCTTGAAAACAATCTGTTCTTCCATTAAATGTGTTTGTACATTCCTAAGGCAGAACTCATTCAGCAGGGGATGAAGTGGAATCATAATACAGCCTTGGCAGGGCACCCAGGGATACAAAAAACTTTGGATAATTGTAAGAAATAACTTTGCTTGGAAACAATGCGTAGAGATGTTCAAGAGTACGTTTCAACTTTTATGGTGTGTGTGACAGAAATAAAGCTTCACACCCCGCTCCTATGAAACTATAACCCCTGACTATACCACTGGCACCATGGCATACTATAATTCTGGATGATTTTATCTATGGCTTACTAGCAGCTAATTAACTCACCATAATCTTGGTCAGAGTGGACCTATTATCTAAAATGGCTCATTTTATCCTCCCCATCTAGCTCCATGCAGCAGATGACATGGACTACTGTCCAAACTATTTCTGAGCATGAGCCGCAGTTCACGTCAACATTTTTGAAAACTCTTTGTACATCTCTAGGCATTGAGGTGGCCCTGTCGTATACCTATCACGCACAAACTGATGGGCAGATGAAACAAATTAACCATTCATTAGAGCAAATTGTTTGTTGCTTGTTGTCATCAGTAACCAGTCAGTGGGGACAAGCCCTCCTTTGGGCAAAATTTGTTTATAATAACAGTAGCCATTCCTCCACTGGATGTTCTCCCTTTTACTTTAAGACTGGCCATCATCTGCGATCCCTTCTAATATCTGAAGCTAAAATCTTAACTTTGGTGCCGTCAGTGATGGAACAACTTAAGTAACTGCAACTAATCCAAAGAAAGGCAACCGACCATCTTGACAGAGCTAAAAAGGCAATAAAAACTACAAGCTGATAAACATCGTTCCCAAGAACTCAGATTCAAGGAGGGAGATCTTGTTCTGGCTGTCAACCCATAATCTCAAGTTGGAAAAGCCTCATAAACTTCAACCATGTTTCATTGCACCATTTCCTATTATTGAAATGTTGAATCAAGTATCTGGGAAATTGCGCCTCCCAGTCAGTTGTACTATCCATCCCGTATTCCATGTCTCCTTACTAAAAGCTTACTAAAGCCATAACACATAGATATAATACCCCTCGTCCTCACATTCCAGTCCAAGGCCACCCAAAATATGATGTCAAGTGCACCCTAGACTCCGTTCGTACTCAAGGACTCTTGCATTACATTATAGATTGGAAAGGTTAAAGCCCTTCAGAATGATCTAGGGAACCAGCTTCCTTCATTTACGCCCCGTCTTTTGCATGACGGTTTCATGTCCTCTTTCCCACTGAACCTCGTCCAGTTAGATCACCTTTTGGGGGAGACTGTGATGGACCTGGCCAGGACTCGCCCACATATACAGAGCAATCCCTAGGGTTATGGGATCTCTTCATTTTTACCCCAATCTCCTGAACAAAGTCCTTCAGCTCATGAGGAGTGCAGGTCTCATGGTGGGTTCTGTTCAGCGTCCTTGACACCAATAGGCTATCGCTCTGCTTTTGTCTCATGGGGCTTGAACTAATACCCTAATTGGGATGACTTTACCTAATTAGGCTAGTGATTTCATTCATTTAATTGACTGATCCTGAGTATCACTACACCTATTTTTATTCACCTCGGTCACCATTCTACACTACACTTTTTTAGCCCACACACCCTCACTTCACCATACAGCCAATTAAAAGATCTCCAGCAAAGAGCCCCCTTGTGGAGTTCCGCCAGGCATTGCAGCGCCGGACTGACGAGGAGCTAGCCCAATGATGAAGCATAACACCCATTCAGGTGTGTGAAGTCCCGTGCTCCTATTGGACCATATTCCTTTCCTTGGAACCATCTGTCTTAGTCTTCTGTCACGAGGAACTGCACACCTCATTTATATTTAGATTTTTTCAAATGACAGCCACACTTTCTCAAACGTTCCATTTTCATCACCCACTAAGGCTCACAACTTCTCCATTGAAAAAATGTTCCAGACCTTTCTCCATCATAAGTGTTATGAAAGTGGGGACTGGAGTTTTCAGATGTGTGGTATTGTGAATCTGGCTGCTAATCATAGGAGGGTGATACATTTTTCCACTGGGATTGTTAAAATATAAATGGTTTCCAAACAGAAGCATTATGGGCTGGAGTCAAAGGATAGTCCTATTGATAGTTCTACTTCTGACATGGGATAAGATTTCTTCCCACTAGGATTGTAGAAGCCTACATGACCACCACACATGTACTAGTGTCAACTTGTCTGAGCTCCCCAACATTGCCCTCAATCTTGATGGAGTACTATCAAGTCATGAGTCCATAAACAGTTTTCCTATATTTTAGGCCTATTAAGGGCTTGGCTGAACTCGCCCTTATTTTTGTACCTACCACCTTGGGTGTCTCCACCTCTAGGCCCCTCTCCAAGTTGGTTGTCTAATTGTGCCTGTAGGAGAGTAGGATCTGCTTCTTATTATTACCCCCACTTTTTGCTGATGTATCACTGTTTTTGACTTAGACTTACTGGGATCCTGCTATCCAGGACCCCAGTCTAGCTGCTTTCTCCTCTAAATTGATTGCAAGTACTTTAGGTACAATCCAGATTGGATTCTGGGGTACCCTTATCAGTCCCTAGTATAATGTCCCTAGAGGTAGAGAACATACACATGACCATAGGAACTTGAACAAGATAGTCCCTCTCTATCAGAGTGGGGATGGCATCCACAAGTGGATAACTGCACTAGAGAGGGTCTGTAAAGTACAGAGGTTCCTCAAGAGCAGTGGGCAGCTATCGTATGGCTCTCCTTTGCTGACAAAGGTAGAGATAACCTCCTCACAGAGTAAAGGATGCTGATAATAACACAGTCCCGAAGAGGGCTCTCGTTGATGGGTTTGGCTTAACCACTGAACAATACAGGAAGTTCAGAGACACCCAGAAGGCACAGACTCGGGACTGGGTTGACTTTGTAGATTGTGCTACTAAGGCTCTGGAAGGCTGGTTACTTGGCAGTAAAGTTTGTGATTTCAAAGGATTGTACAATATAATTATGAGGGAGCAGATCCTTAATATTTGTCAAAAGCATCTGTTTCATCAGTACCTGGTGGACTCTGATTTGACCTCTCCCCAAGAATTGGGCCAGAAGGCAGACAAATGGGTCAGAACCAGGGTGAGGCATAACATTCAGAACCAAGGTGGTGACTCCAAGAAGCAAGATTCTAAAACATCAGATAAGGGTGGGGAGAAGGGTAAAGACCAGAAGTTTTCTCAAGGGCCCCAAAAATCTTCATCTGGTGGGGAGTCACAATAAAAAAAGAAAAAAGGCAAGAAAAAGCCATGGTGTCATATCTGTAAACAGAAGACCCATTGGACAAATGATTGTTCAAAGTCCAAGGACTCAACTCCAGCCACCACTGCCCCTAAGGCAACTGTTCCCCCTAGTTCAGCTCAAAGTGGTGGTACGCAGAATAAGGGTGTAGTAGGGTTAACCCTGGGATCTGAGAGGGACTCTGGCCTAGTCGGAGTTCCAACTCAGACTGTATTGGTCTGTGATAGAGGCATGGATATAGCTTCCTTATTTGTCAGTCCCAGTAATCTGGAAAAATACAGACAGCAGCCTTTGATCAATGGAAAGGAGGCCTTGGCATTCAGGGACACAGGTGCAAGTGACACAACGGTGACAAAAGATCTTGTGGCCCCTGAGCAAATCGTACTTGGTGAGATGTAACAAGAGACCAATGCAAGCAATGTCAGGACAGACCATTCCTTGGCAGTTGTTAATTTCACCTAGGGAGGGGTAACTGGCCCTAAGAAGGTTGTGGTAAGAGCAGACCTCCCTGTTGAATGGTTATTGGGCAATGATTTGGAAACTTCAGATTGGGCTGAGGTGGAACTCAGGACACATGCAGAAATGTTGGGCATCCCTGCAGATGTGTTTGCTATGACTAGGTCACAGGCAACAATGTCTTCCACTGAACAGGCCCTGGATCCTGGAATAATGGACCAGGCGTCTTCCAAGAGAAGGAGCAGTAGGGGTAAGGCAGTGTCTTCCCCCTGCCTCAGAGTGTAGATCAGTCTCTTGAGGGAGTTGATCTTAGTCCAGTAGGAGGAACTGTCTCAGAGGAACTTGAGCCTGATCAGGTTGAGTTCTTGGGGACAGGGGGCCCTTCCAGGGCAGATCTGAGCCAAGAGTAGCTGAGCTGTCTCTCTCATGAACCCCTCAGACAGCAAGCTGCTGCTGAGGCTGCTGGGAGAGCCAGTGGGTCCCACAGGATCTACTGGAATGATGGACTCTTATACTCAGAGAGTAGAGACCCCAAGCCTGGTGCTACCAGGAGGTTGGTTATACCTCTGAAGTTTAGGGACTTCCTATTGACCCTGGCACATGATATCCCATTAGCAGGTCACCAAGTCCAAAACAAGACTTGGGACACAAAGGAGTTTTGTCGCTTCTGTATCACCTGTCAAGCCAGTGGTAAGGCAGGTGGTACTACAAAGGCCCCCTTAATACTTCTACCTGTGGTGGGGTTTCCCTTTGAGAGGGTTGGGATTGACATTGTGGGTCCCATGGATCCTCAAACTGCATCCGGGCACAAATCCAGACCATCAAGGACTGGGTTGCTCCAACCACCCAGACTCAGGTCAGAGCTTTCTTGGGCCTGACTGGGTACTATAGGAGGTTTGTCAAAGGATATGGATCCATAGTGACCCCTTTGAATGACTTAACTTCCAAGAAAATGCCTAAGAAAGTTCAGTGGACAGTTAGCTGTCAAATGGCATTTGATGACCTGAAGCAGGCCATGTGCACTGTTCCCATTCTGCAAAGTCCTGACTATTCCAAACAATTCATTATTCAAACTGATGCATGTGAGTTGGGGGTAGGGGCTGTGTTATCACAACTGAATGATGAGGGTCAGGATCAGCCAGTAGCTTTTATTAGCAGAAGGTTGACCCCCAGAGAGAAACATTGGTCAGCTATTGAGAGGGAAGCCTTTGCTGTGGTTTTGGCCTTGAAGAAGCTGAGGCCATACTTGTTTGGTTCTCACTTCATTGTCAGACAGACCATAAGCCACTCTGATGGCTAAAACAGATGAAGGGTGAAACCCCAAACCTTTGAGGTGGTCCATTTTCCTACAGGGGACGGACTATACACTGGGACATAGACCTGGGAGTAACCATGCCAATGCAGATGGACTCTCCAGATATTTCCACTTAGAACATGAAGACTCAACTGGTCAAGGTTAGTTTAATGTCCTTAGGTTTGGGGGGTGTCGTGTAGGAGAGTAGGATCTGCTTCTTATAGTTACCCCCACTTTTTGTTGATGTATCACTGTTTTCGACTTAGACTGACTGGGATCCTGCTATACAGGACCCCAGTCTAGCTGCATTCTCCTCTTAATTGATTGCATGTACTTTAGGTACACTCCAGATTGGATTCTGGGGTACCCTTATCAGTCCCTAGTATATGGTATACTATGTACCCAGGGCATAGGTACCCCAGATGCCTCCCAGGGGCTGCAGCATGTATTATGCCACCCCTGAGAGACCATTCAAACTGACACCACAGGTCTGCTACTGCAGCCTGTGTAAGGGGGTGCATGCACCCCATACTTAGATATAGGTTCATTATATCTGTTCTCAATCACTGCACATATAAATCTATCAGTCACCCCTATGGCAGGTCTTATCAATCCTAAATGCAGGGTGCTGTGTTTTATGTGAGAGGGTGCACCTGCATGAGCAGAGCCCCTCTGCAGCCTTCGGAACTTATTATCCGGGGTTGTTTGTGATGCAGCCAACCATATATATTTAAGTGCATTATTACCTCACGGTAAATGCTAACTTTTAAACGGCTGCTTAGAAACATGTCGTGTTTGGTGTCAAACACCTTGGAATCATATGATATGATTCCACCCTTCTAGAGGGACTTATGTGACACACCCGGTACCAGCTTTCTAGACCTGGGCATCACAAAATGGATGCTGCCAGCCACAGACACGGGTCTGCCCTCCCGCTGCTGAGCCAAGCTCGTGCAGGGGAAGGCTTGACAATAGGTTTCCTGTCACAGGGAGGTGTGACCACCTCCCAGACAGAATTTAGTGTATTGGGGCTGGGTGGGTTCACTGGGGGCACATTTGGTGTCCCTGTGCATAGTCCAATTCAAACCGGTTGCAGGAGCCATTTGCTCCTATTCTGGTGTGAAACTGGACAAAGGACATGGGTGTAGCCACCCCTCTGTCCTGACCCTCCCATAGTTTGTCCCACCCCTTCCTTGGGTATAAAGTAGGAACCCCTGACTACAGGACTTTAGATTTTTCCTGGACTAAATTCTGCTACAGAAACCAAGTACTTCGATGATCTACAATACGCTGGATGACTGAAGAATCTCCCTTGGAGTAAAGGAGTTACTCCCCTGCAAGGCAGGCACCTTTAACGCATCTGACTGGTTTGCATCTCCAAAGCTCCTGAGGACTTTGAAGATTTCTGCAACACAGGAGGTGGGTTCCTGAGCGTCACTGAGGTCGATCAGTCCTCTCAGCAATCCTGAGACCCGTATCCCTCATGGGGACCGTGCAACCTGAATCCCTGTGCACCGTGTACTTTTGCAGCAGCATATGCTTTTTGGTAATCCCTGAGGCTGTGCTATGGGCTACTTGTAGTCCTGACTCCGAGCTGTATTTCAACTGAAGATTTCTGGCCTACACTCCACGAGTCTTCCGTGGGCTGGTATTTTGTAATTCAGCTCGAGGTCCCTTTGTGATCCCTGGTTCGTTGACCTGTGGGTCCCCGTGAAGATAACTTTGACTTTCAATGGGCTTTCCTGATTGCTCCAGACGTGCCCTGACTCTCCATTGCTTGGAGAGTCCCCAGGACCTTGCTGGTCCTCACCGAAGCTTATTTCCTCTGCCCGTGTGGGTTTCAGTTGCCAAGGCTTGTTGGTGTTCAATCCGGACACTGACCCCCCAGCACTCGATATCCTTCGTGGGACAGCTCACCTCCGCACTGGGCATCGTCGACGTGTCCTGGTCCCCGTGGCTGCAGAGTCAAGTATCGCATCATCTCACCTGAAGCACCCAACATCGGTGGGCATTCCTCTATCGTGCCCCTGGTCACCCTGAAGTGACCCAGACTCTGTTCCCTCTGCCTTCAGGTTCTTCTCACCTCAGATCCAGGCTTTGGTCCCACCGGACACTTTTCATCTTCCCGGCAGCAGCACTTTTTCGCATCCCGCCATTGAAAACGATGAAGGTTTCCAACACCATTATGCACCCGGCTCCTCTGGGATAGGTAACACGGGTATCTTGGTACTGTCAAGTGTGCTGGCCTTAGAACCTTCTATGTTCCAAAGGGTTTGCTTAAAGTCCTCTCCGAAGTGTCCTTAATCTTTCAAATTCCAACCGCGACTTTCCCATAGGATTGTACGGAGCTCGCGCCTGTGTTCACACACTGCACCCGTCCTCCGCGGGTCCCCTGTGTCACTACTTTGGGTGGTTCCTTGGGGTAGCAGCGATTCTACATGCTCTAGGCACTGTGTCTAGTTAAGTTGTAGTTGTTATACCACTTTCTTAGTATATGGTTCGGTCTCCCCCTGGAGCCCGCTGTGTATTGTGCTATTTACTGTCGTTCTAGTGATTCAATATTGTGTGCTTTGTGATCTAATCTCATAAAGAGGTTAGTAGAGAGTGTTTAGTAATAAATACATATATTTTATATATCTCTTGTGTGGTTCTCCATTCATTTGGTTATTCAGGAGGTTCTGGTCTGGTAAAACAAGCTGCTTTACATTCCTTCGAGACTTAGCCTGACAGCTGCTCTCCATAGCTACCACTAGGATAGCTTTCAATAAAGGTTGTCTTTAACCTAATCATCAATAAGGGTTGATTGGACTGGTACCAGGTGCCCACTTTAATTAGTGGACAGCATATACCAGGCCAACTTCTCACAGTGCCTGTGTGAGAGTTGTAAATTACATATGTGTAGGGATTTACTCCAGATAGCTGTGATGAGTTTCATGAAGATTTATTGAGGAAGGTTACAGGATACATAGATGAGAAGTACAGAACCACAGAAACCCCACCAGGAGCAGCCAGCATGCTGCTCAGCCCACTCAACTGTGGCTGCTCTAACAGATTCCCAACATTCTGAACAGCATCATCACAGCAACATTCCACTGGTTGTAAAATAGCATTACATTTACAAAAGCAGGATACAACAATATGTGGCCAAAATACATGTATATCTCTGCTAGTTGGTGAATATAGGCTCTAATTCAGACTTTCCCTTCCTGGCAAAACTCTTACTTATTTTGTGTTGATGCTGTCAAATAACCAATAATGCAGACTTTGTGCCTTGGTCTTTTCTTAATAAAGTAGAAGGTAAAAATCTACGTAAGCTCCTTTGAGACTAGAATTCGGTTTGCTGACTTCTTTCATACTAGGCAAGGCTGCTGTAATTCCTTTCGGTTTTGGATTCATCCACTCCTAAAGGGTCTATGGAGGGAACTATTAAACGAAGACCTTTAAAAGGGGACGTGGACATACTGTTTCTTCCAACAAAACTTAATTATGCTCTGCAATTTTTTGGGCACCTCTGTGGATCCTCAAGAGCTGGTCTTCAAGTCAACTAAAAAATTGCTCTGTAAATCCTGGTACCGCAGGTTAGCTTCAGGTTAGATACAAAATATTGGTCAAACCTTAATAAGTGCAAAAAAAAAAGTAGTAGACTCAGCTCTGATTAAAAATAAAATGCATCCCTACATCGAATTATCACTTGAACGCAATGTACACAGTGTTACTTTTGTTAAGGGTGAATACCCTCACATTAAGGGTAACAGTCGGCTGTGTGGGTAAGACTTTCTTACCACTAAGACATTATGCAATGGAGGTGGGATTGAATATCTAAGACAGACCTTGGCATAGCTAGACCTTTTGCCGCCTGTGCGGTCCCAGCGTATGCGCCCCTCGATGACGGCAGGTAAGAGTGAGGGGTGGGGGGTGGTGCTGGCAATCCCTGCGTGTTTGCCACACTGTGGGGGGCGCAGGTAAAAGGGGGGGGGGCGACAGAAGATCAAAGGGTCACACTATCATGACCTGAACATCAAGGGACAAAATATCGAAAGGAAAGTTTGTATAGATTTTCTATACCTAACTCCACATATACCTACATTGGTGATATATATATCTTCAAGCTATGTGGATTTGGAGCTAAGAATAGTAAATCTAGAGCTCCCTCTGTGTACTTACCTCGTCCATATTTTGTCCCTCGATAATCTGTTCACTATATAGTGAACCTTCAATATTCTAGCTTCAATACTGTGCCAATAGAACCTAGGATCGTAACCATGATATTTTTTTTATCGTACCTTAAGAGCACAGGGCCAACATTTTTATGGCCACTTTTCCTCAATATATCGTAAAACCTGCGAATGATGCACAGAATATTTTGCTGCCTCCTCAAAAATAATACATCAGCTTTCTTTTTTTTAAATTATGTAAGAGCTTTTTGATTTTGTACTTTAATCTTTCTGTTCTTTATGGCCATGTCTTTAACATACGATGATTTGTTGATCTAGGCAAAAAACAATATAGGTATGAACTTTCTATTACAAAGTATTTCAGTACTCAGGATTATTCAGCATTACACGAACCTAACCAGAGCGCCGGCCACAGAGAATATTTGAAGCTGCTTCTCTATTCATAAAGAATCACATAAAAAACTGGGGGCGCGTAAGTGGCAAAATTTTACAGGAACTGAAAGTTTACTATTCTTCATTTTAGCGAAAACAAATGTGTGTTTTTTCTGCCCTGTCCGCCAAGCCTGTGCTTTAATGATTTAACAGATGGAGCCGCCACATGCGAACCTGCGAGAGGCTTCTGTCTGATTTTTCCAGTCTGAGGGTTTTTTTAGCTGCAGTCAAAGCTCAGGGATGGGAAAATATCACCTCCCAGGGACTCTTTCCTCTCCTAACACATAATGTCTCTCATAAAAAAAGGAATTAAAAAAAAAGTGTGATGGAAGGCGAGGGGTGAGCAGGAGGCCAGAGAGGAGACGGCTCGACCCACTCTGTTATTAATATGTTGATTGCCGCGGGGCTTTTAAACAGCTTCTCTGTCCGCTTGCATTGGGCGTAAAAAAGCCTTAACATCATTTGCTTCGCCGTGAAGGGTAAACATAACACATAGATTCCAGGGCAAGGAAACTCTGAGAGACATAAAATGGAGTTGACTTTTTACACCACGTTTTAAAAGTCAAAAGTTCTCATTAAGCAGGACCTTTCTACTGCAAATATTATTCATCAGAAACAATATTTAAAAAGATTCTCAGAAATCATAGTTCAGGATCTGTTGTTAGTCCCTCTTCCCTTAATTCAACTCAACCCAGCTCCCTCCCTCCCTCCCTCCCTTCCTTTTCTTTTTCTTTCCCTTTCCCTCCCTCCCTCCCTCCCTCCCTCCCTCCCTCCCTCCCTGCCTGCCTGCCTGCCTGCCTGCCTGCCTGCCTGCCTGCCTGCCTGCCTGCCTGCCTGCCTGCCTTCCTTCCTTCCTTCCTTCCTTCCTTCCTTCCTTCCTTCCTTCCTTCCTTCCTTCCTTCCTTCCTTCCTTCCTTCCTTCCTTCCTTCCTTCCTTCCTTCCTTCCTTCCTTCCTTCCTTCCTTCCTTCCTTCCTTCCTTCCTTCCTTCCTTCCTTCCTTCCTTCCTTCCTTCCTTCCTTCCTTCCTTCCTTCCTTCCTTCCTTCCTTCCTTCCTTCCTTCCTTCCTTCCTTCCTTCCTTCCTTCCTTCCTAATGAAGGGATATCTGGACCCTGCCATATTATACAGGCAATAGCAGACCTAAGCATGCCCTTAGGAGATGCTCTGAAAGAGAGCCACAGAAAGATTGTGCACTGTTAGTGAGCCCACTGAGGGCAGCCTATTTGATGGGGTAAAAGAGGGACTCCCAGGTATCCCCCCTTCAAGCGAGTGCTGTCACTCACTGCACCCACCTGCAAGGGGATCTCTAATCCCTCTTCAAAGTGCAGGTGGAATTACCGTTTGCACAAAAAACACAGAGTAACTTTGAAGCAGGGCAGTATGAGTTTGTGGCTGCCTAAAGGGCAGCATATTCATCAAAACAGGGCACTCTTCCGTGTTTGTGCCCGCCTCATCTGTTTAACTGTGCCTCATGACGCACACAGGAAAAGTGTGCCCTATTAGTAATTCGGGCCCCGGTAGAATTTGTTTGGATCAAAACTATAGGTCACAGGCCATGTCAGCTGCAAGAGTGTAACTCATTGAGCAATCTCACAGGTCTAATTGTACTAATTGTGACAAAACGCATTACAAAAAGAACTAGGATGATACACTAAGTTTGTGAGTTTATTATGTCCAGTGTTTAAATTTAAGCAATATTTTCCAAAGAGTGCCAGTCAATATTTACCTGAGCATGCCCTTCTCTCCGAATATTATTTCTTTGCAACTCAAACCTTTAAAATTTGGGGATTACTTAAAAAAAAATTACCTGATTATGGGGGCATATTAACAAGGCGGTGCTATAAAATGATCGCTGCTTTTGCGGACGTTTTAGGCCAAGAAGCTGCGATAATTTTATCGCCTTATCAGCAAAGACACACGCTATCGCGTGTTTTGCTGACTTAGCGCCCGTTTCCAGCACACCTAACTTTGCATCGCTAATGAGATGCAAAGTAGGCATGGCTGTGAAACCAACCAGGGAAAATATCGGGAAGGCAGCTTCGCGATGTTAACAAGGAAGGGTAGCGATTATTTAAATCGCGTTATGTATGCCTTAACGTAGGAATTTAACGTCTGTTAAATTCCTGACTAAGGTATACTTAACATGGGGGGTGGATTCTGTGGCTAAGACCACAGGCCCTATCATCTAGGATATCGCTTTTTTCCACCATGGAAAACGACGATATCCACACTATCTCTGGAATTGTTATCGCCTCTGCGATGCGCGTTGTTGATAACGCGCTAACCGGGCGATAAATTCCAGAGATAGCCGACGATAAATATGCAAGCGCTAAGCGCGCTTTGCTATATTTATCGCCGGCCCTTGTTAATATGCCCCTATGAGTTTTATTTTCATAGAGTATTGCTGGAATGTTACATGACTGTTACATGAAGCAATCAATTGCACTGTTTTAGTTATGAGGGTCCTCCTAACTTCAACATTATTTTTAAATGTATTTATAGTATACAGTATAAATGTATTATCTTTTTATAATATTTTCAAATACAAATCAAGTATACCTTACGAGCACCAATAGCAGACATATATTTGGGTCTTAAGGATAGACCCTGCTCTCTTTCATATAATGCAGTGCAACAACTTGGGTAATTGTTTTTGTTCCAATAACAGATGTATTAGTACAACATCTCCATAAGGTTTAATAAAAGCATAAATTGGATAAACCCATTGGGCATTCAGAGCTACTGCCTACCAAGCCAATTACTCTAACTAGCATACAAGTTGCACTGTACATAATACCATCAATTAGATGGTGGAGAGTTCATTATGCCTATTTCAATCCTCAAGTCAAAAACTCAAAGGAACAATTATATTCATAAACATCATATACATTACAAATTAATGTGTGCAGTGTATCAACTTACTAACTCTTTATATTATACTACACAAAACATGACACATTTAATTATTGGAAAAGAATGACCGACTTTGTTGTTGAAGCCGACATGTTTTGTCAACATTGTCTTTAGCTTCTTCAGGAATGTCAGGAAGTTTAAAAACAAAAGGTACCACATGTGTTGGATGTTTTAATAGCAAGAACTCAATTTTGTTATGTTATGTTGATATGTACAGCACACTAATCACCCTTGAGGGCATCCAGGCACTTGAGCAGGTGTGTTGGCGTGTGTTCCCAATAAAGTTATTTGAAGAGTCAGGCCTTCAGCTTTTTGTGGAACTCCAGAAGTGTTGTGGATTGTTCCATGTTTTGGGTGAGATGTAGGAGAACAGGTGACCACATGCTGTTTTTGTGAATACAGAGGGTGTGTACCAGTGAGAGCGATGCTGAGCATAGGTGCCTGGTAGGCTGGTAAAAGTGCATGTGGTTGTTAATGCATGCTGGCCGAGTGTTGTGCAGGGATTTGCATGAGGAGGTTGAATTCACTGCGTTTGTGAATGGGAAGTTAGTGGAGCTATCTGAGTTGGTGTGAGATGTGGGTGCAGCATGGGACATCATATGGAAGTGTCCTGGATTGTCTGGGTTGTCTGAAGTATGTGTAGGAGCTGTTGTTAAGTCTGCTTGTGATGAGTGCTTGCATGACGGTGCATTTGATGCTCTGTGGTAGCCACTTGAAGAGCTTTCATAGCATACCTTAGATGTGGAAGAAGGCAGCACTCACTGCATTAACCTTTGCTCTCATGTTGAGCTTGTTGTCCATAATGATCCCTAGATTTCTAGCGAGATCTGTGGGTGTTGGTCCCAGCTATGTCGGCCACGAGGTGGCGTACCACTGGGAGTTGCTGTTTCTGAAGACCAGTACTTGCGTCTTGTCAGAGTGAAGCATCAAGCAGTTGCTCTCATCCATTGTGCTACCATGGTCATGCAATTTGTGAAGCTGGCTCTGGTGGTGGTTGTCTTGTTCATCAGGGAGTGGATGAGGTTGGTGTCATTGGTCTTAGGATTGGATGATGTTGGTGAGGTTGGTGATATCCTTGTTAAGGTGATCTGTGGCGTTAGGATGATCCGTGATGAGGGCATTGATCCAGTCTGCTTCAGAGATCTTGCCCAGGCTGCTCTGGGTAGGCTGATGCTGCAGGGTATGTTGTCTTGCAGTGTTTTGATTTGGAAGTGCATGTTGGTGTAGTCAGTCCACGTGAGTGCTGAAGTGGTATTTTACTTGATGCTATCACTGATGGTGAAGCCTGGGTTCCAGTCTGTGTCCTGGGATCTGTGTTGGTTCTGTGAGGAGCTTGGTCGGTCGAAATTTTGTTCAGGCTTGTGAGGAGAGCTGTGGAGCAGGGTTCAATCCTGTCTTCTAAGTGAAAGTTGAGGTCACTGAGGAGTATGAAGGTTTGAGGGTCAATGGTAAGAGAGACAATGAAGTCTGTGATGAGGCTGGTGAAGGTAGCTCATGGTCTGGGTGGTTGGTAGGCAAATGTCGCATTCCGGGTGAAGTTTTCTCAGATTTGCAGCTCTAAGTGCAGATGCTCCATGAATGGGGAGGCGCACACTATGGACGTTGATCACTTGACAGAGTTTTTGTAGATGACTGCGAGCCCTTCTCCTGGCTTGTGAAGGCGGTCCTGTTGTGCAATCTTGTAACCCGCTGGGATTGCCGTGCCAATGTTGGGTGCCAATTTAGAGTTGATCCAGGTTTCTGTAAGGGAGAGGAGTTCTGCGTCGCTGCTCAGCAGGTCCCAGATTTCGGTCACATGTTTGTTGATAGATTGTGTGTTGAGAAACATGCATGTGAGTGTGAGTTCGGTGCAGGTTTGCTGTAGCATGTTGTATTGGGTGGGGATGTTAATGGTGTTGCTGGTGCTTGTGTGGGGAATGTGGGTAGGCTGTTGCAGGTGAACCAGCAGTGGGTACAGGTGATGGCTCCTAGTATCTTGTGTGGCATGGCTCATCAGCAGCAGAAGGAGATGCATCCCGGGTCACGCAATTGAAGGAGCACTATAGGATAACATTGGGATGGAATTGGACCAGGGTTTGTGTCGCTGGGATTGGTTGAATAAGGATAGGAGCAAACGGGCTAGCCTTTAGTGCACCTTCGGTGGCCAGCAGCTCGCCCGCTTAACGGAAGCGCAGCAATTACCATTTAGTAGGACCCTGGAGGAGGTAGGATCACAGGGGCTGTGGGCAGGGCTGTAAAGATGTGGGATGAAGAGGCAGAAAGGGGATGTGTCAGGAAGAGCAGGTAAGGACCGGCCAAAGGCGGGCGGAGGGGAAAGGCATGGGAAGGTACCAGGGGACTGCTGCCGAGCCCGACAGAGGGGCCAGAAGATCTGAAATGAGTGAAAATTGGCATGAGAAAATGAGTGGAAAGGCCAAAGGCACAATGGGCAAGAGAGAAAACGGGTGAAAAGATTTCCAAAAACGGGTGAGAAGAGCACAGAAGCAAAAAGGGAGAAAGAGAAAGGAAGCAACAAAATAGGCGAAAACGGTGACACAAACAAATGAAAAGAGTACAAAGGTACAAGGGGTGAAAGAGCTTGGCAAAGGCCAAGGATTGGGTGAAAGGGAAAGGAGAAAAGGAACTAGACAAAAGTGGACAGCAGAAGAGAGAAAGAGCAGAAGGAGCGAGCAGAGAGCCTCTCACCACAGTGTCCACCTTACCTTTGGAGGGTGTCTATTGTTTAGTTCCCTTGTTCTATATTCCTAAACAATACATTCACTATTAGTTGAATGTATTGTTTCAATCTCTCCGGAATTCGGAGTAATCTGTGAGACTTTTTATGAGCCAATCAGTTTCTCCTTCTTCTCTTGTTTTGTCCCCCTTTTTCACCAAACGACTTGTGTTTCAGCACAGTATCCAACAATTTCCTGGCCATCTGGTTCGTGGGGGTGGCGCAGCAGTTCTGCTTTCTATACACTCCTTGCTGCCTCTTAACACTTACATTTTTCAAATTTTCAAATTGGCTTAGGTCGCATATGGTCTCATTATTTATCAAAGTAATTATATTTATTTCCAGGACTTTTTTTTTTCATAATGTCATTTATTATCGGTATTATTTCTGTTTAATTCAAGTTAAAAGGCCATTTTTTTTAAAAAAAGTACTAGGACTTAGATTTCTTTTTTTGTCTGCCTGACAGTTTAACAATTCTTTTTTAAATCATTATCAATTAATTTTCAAAGTGGTTTGCATTAAATGTATTATATACTTTTATAATTCTGTACCTCAAGCTAATAGAAATTGCTTGTATAGATATTTATTTATTATTCATTATCATTTATAATCTACTACTTTGCTAAGAGTTTGCACCATCCTTTCCTTCCACCATTTCTTGGCTAAGTAAAATTTGATATGCTTTCAAGGAGCACTTTTTGTTGAATTCAATTTGGCGTCTACTTAGCTTGAACAGCACAGCTTCATTATTAATACTTGCATAGATACCGTTCAGAGACTTCATTCTTATTAATACTTTCCAGAGGGATTATTCAACTTTCTTATTCTTGCCAAGGAAACTTGAATATTCACTCTATAAAGTAGCTTTGTGGGCATCCCGAGAAATTCTGTGGCACACTTCAAGTCTGTTACTGAAGAAGAATTCCTCAGCGAATGCTAGAATGTGGCTCCTGAATCTTGTGGGCCTATTCTCAAAGGGACTTTTCTGTGCAGAGATCTCCACACAAGGAGAGTTACACCTATGCCTAAGCACAGAGCTCCACATGAATGGTATTCAAGAATTACTTGATGATATCTCGGCAGAGGGTGAAATTTATGAGTCTTCACCCCTCAAATGAGGGATTAGAAGCGCCTCTGACCAAAATTTACTATAAAGTTAATAGAAGAAAATTTGTGGAGTTCTTTCACCCCGGGCAGAGATTATTGTCCCAATGGTGGAGAACTGCAAACAGAAGAAAATTGGGAAATACCACAAATCTGATCCAAACCTCACACACCTGGTGTAGAAAAAAGTTAGAACTAACACCACCACCTAACCCGCTTCCCCTGGGACTATGTCTCTCACACGACACAACACTCCAGCTGAAGTAGCTATGAGGCAGCCTATTTCACCTTTTAGTTACCTTTATTTGTGATCGCTACATGCAAGTACATTAACTGCCTTGAGCGCTTAATTTGTACAGGTGTTGCTGGTACTCGGTACCTGCCAGAGGCGCAACTAGAGTGGAATTTCGGGGGAGGGGCTAGTAAAAACTTCAGTGAAGATGCAGGAGCTTCAAGAAGGGGTGAAAGAACAACAAAGCCTCGTTAACAAGTAAATGGTCTTTTAAAGACCTGTGAAATACTCGGATGCGGCTGTGTGTGTGCCCAGAAAGCTGTCTCAGCCCGGGCTGACCCACACGATGGGGGGGGGGGGGGGTGAAGCCCTTTGAACCCAATGTTGCGCCTGGTATCTGCACCATTTTCTAAACACCGGCACGTATTTATCTACCACATAGTGGTGCTGTTTACCTCTTTTTTAGCAGAATTCCTCAGTAGCGATTTCATATACTTTTTAAAAACTTGCACACATGTACTGCTGTCACTGCCATTTGGTAGCAGTGTCCGGAGTTGGGAAGGCACCAGCTGCACTGGACTCCTGAGAAATACGTTCACCCTGGCACTCAGCTTGTTAACAAATTACTCACTGTATCCCTTTACATAATTTCTCTGGGGTACCTACGTTTCAAAGTCTTTTATGGGTTGATTAGTGTGAGAACGCCCTGCCTGTTAAATGTTTTCCTTCTTGTAGTATCAGGGGTGTTCAATGTATTACAAGCTTGAGTGCAACATGTATATCACATTACTTTTTCATTTTTTTGTTTCAGAAAAATTCACATTTAAAAACAAATATTAGATTTAAAAAAAATTAAATATCCCCCCCACCGCTTACAGTATAAAGTGTGCTTGAAACTTGGTGATAGGATGTGTATTACATTACTTGCACATTAAAAAAAGACATCCTCCTTGCCCGATTAGAGGCCTGGGCGTCCGGCACAGGTGTTATGTCTAAACCACAATATGGTTTTAGGATTGAGTACTACTGAGCAATGCCTTCATTTGTCCCTAATTTTCAACAAGTACATGAAGGCCAAGAAGGGTTATATTCACCTGGCTTCAGGGACTTGTCCAGTTCTTTTTACATGGTTTATCGGGACAAATTGTGGAACATGATGGGAAAAATGGGTGTAGAAGAAGAATTGATATCCCTTTTACGTAGGTTACATTCTAATACTTCAGTTGTTATAAGATATGACCACCAAGGTGAAAAGACCAAACCTATCATGTCCACAGAAGGCGTTCGTCAAGGCTGCATTTTGGCCCCATTCCTCTTCTTAATCTACACCAACGGGCTAGAGGCTTACTTATTAGGCAAATAAATAGATTTCCCTCGAATTGCTGGTCATTTTGTTTAATTACTATCATATGCAGACAATATAGTGCAAATGGCATTGACAGCAAATAGCCTCCAAAAATCACGTAGCGTTTTACTGAATTTATGTCCTCGCTTGACTTAAAAGTGAATGTTATTAATTCTTATATAATGGTGTGTGACCCCAAGTTGACAAAACCAGGAATTTAACTGTATATGGAATAAGATTAGAAAAGTTGAATAATTTAAGTTACCTGGGGAACTTATTTAATAATAAGATGAACTGGGAACAACTTATCACAGCAAGGGCACATCAAACAAATAGGGTTGTAAAGGGGTTATTTCACTTTGCATCCAAGTTAGGTCACAAGCTGGTGAGAGAGATTATTACCCTTTATAAAGCCAAATGTTTATCTGTTGCAACATATGGGGCAGGGGTGTGGGGAAACCATATAAGTCGTCAACTACAAGTTTTAGAAAATAAATTTATAAAAAGATTACTGATGATTTCGACTAGTGCCCGCACACGCTTCTGTCATAAGGAACTGGTGTTAGAGTATATATAGGACTGCATAGAGAACGCCCCTTTACTCTTATGGCAAAAATTTGCCTGACCGATGAACTAAGGTTCTAGAGGGAAGTAATCAAAGATTTTAATCTGAATAAAGCCCTCACGATTCCTTGGATTTGATTTGTGAGAGATACATTTTTAGAGATAGAATTGGGGCACTTTTATCATAATCCTGAAAGCATTCCCACAAACGCAAAATGTATTATTAAAGAGGCAAACGACTCCAAGGCTGCCATGCGCTATTTGCAACAGGAGAAGATGGGCCCTTCATGTTCCCATGCTACAGCAATAATCTTTAACTTTTACCACTAATATCCAGGCCATATTTCTTTTAACCAGATTTTGTTTATGCACTTTAAAGTTTTTAGTGGCCTTTCTGCGCTAAATAGGGTGGGCTGACAAGCTTATGTAATGCCCGCTTGATAATTTGGCCAGCCAAAGCACCATGCACTTTATTTTATTTTGCACGTTATATAAAGAGGTGAGGAGCACATTTTTAGCCCCATTATTATTAAAGATTCGCCCTTGTACATATTTTGATGGTTTTAATTATTTATATTTAAATAAGATACCAATACCCAAAATAGTTGTATCATCTACATTTATTAAAAGAAAATGTTAGTTAGTATATAACTTTTAAATATTTTTCTATATCATTCTCTGTGTGGTGTTAGTGTTAGTCTTATTCCTTGCATCTATGGATTTCTGTGAGCTTGTGTAACCATACCATTGATTGGCATGAATATTTATTGACTTACTTCAAATAGAAATGAGCCTGCTTTGTCAGTAAATCTACTGCAGTAGATGTTTGTGGCTGGGTCCAACTTGGAATGGTGTGCTGAGCAAATAAATGATTGATTTAGACCCAAATCTATGTACCGGGGGTGAAGGTTTGCCATTGTTCAGCATTCTGTCCATCAATTGTTCGTTTTTGCATTTAATATATGCTAATCCCTTCTAAGGAAGGCCTGCTAAACTCCAGGAGGCAGGGTGCATGGTATTAAAGGTGTGGACATGTAAATGCAAGCTTATATGTCCGTATAGTGGGCGTTATCCTTAAAGGACACTATAAGTGATAGAAGTTCCATAGGATAACATGACCTGGCGAACAGGCAAACCCGAAGTTGGCAGCTTCATAATGGTGCCTCCTAAATATGTTGTGTTTGGTGTCAACAGCATGCCTTCTCACCCCTGACACACGTCTCATGCCGAGGGCGATGTGGCATGCTCCCAGGTGGCTACCTTAGAGGTCGCTCTCCTGGTTGCCCCAGCTTCTCTGTGCTCTGACTGGCAGACCATGCTTCCTGCTGCCAAGACAGGATTCCGATCTCCTGCCAGGCAGTGTGAACACTCCCAGTAGTCATGAAAAAAGGCCTAAGCAGGAAGAAGGTCACACCTCCTCCCTCCCTTTCAGGATGGCTAGTGAAGTGGCACTTCAAGGCGGTGAGCTTCAAGGGCTACAGCGCCTCTGATATGCATCAGGGCTGCCTCCCTGCAGGAGGTGTACATGCCCAGAACAATAGCTCCACATCTAGGGTGGGCTACCTGATCTTTATACCTAAGGAAGACGTCTGCCATTTTTAAAAGTGGTAGAAATAGTGTGCTCTGAGTAGAAAAGGTGGCCTACTCCCCTAGATGTGGTCACCTCAGGGTTGGATTAGCCGCTGGGGCAAGTAGCTTATTGGCCACTTACACCTACTCCCCTAAATCCCAGATTTAGAAACTCAGTTCTGAATCAGCCTACATCAAAGAGGAAAAAGAAGAGACACAGTGTCTGCGTCAACAGGACTTTCACAAACCCAAAGAGGAATACTCCGCAGCTGTGACAATGCTCCTGGAACTGCCTGATCAAGACTCGTCCTAGGCTAACTCTCGGTTACCCAAGACACAGGGACCACTATGAGAACATGAAGCACCCTCAGACTCCCCTGGACTAGTGCCACTAGTCCCCTGCAAACTGCAGGCAAAACAACGCTCCGGATCCGAAGAATTGCTGGCCATCGGGTCCCCAAAGGGATCGCCAAATCAAGATGGTGTAATGCTTTCTGAGAACTGTAGCCCTGCTTTCTACAAGTTACAGGCAGCTACCACATTCCCCAGAACTACCGGATGTTAAAGTATCTTTCTACCAAGTTAACCACTTCTAAAGCTTTTTGCTCACCAGTACAGTAACTGACTCCTTCACTGATGCTGCACCTAGAGGGAACTCCATCTGACCTTTGACTGATCTCAGCAACCACCCCGTTTTCGTGTTTTTGAATCTGGTTCCCCACAGCACAGTGTAAGCAGTAAAAAGGAGCTCTCCTGTGGCTCCTGTTCAAAACAAGGACTGCCAGGACAACTCTGCTGCCGAGCTCCACAGGCCAGTAAAATTGAAATGATTTTGTGACTTGGTCCTGGAACTCGCATCACCCTAACCCTCCTTGGGTCCCATGCAGTTCGACCTGCAAGGGACCGATTGTAACTACCACTTTCCCCATTGACCACATTGCAAGCGTTCTGCTGTATTGAGCTGCTAAGATTTATGTTTTTGGCTAAAATCCATAACTCCGTTTATATGTATCTAATCACATTCATTTTGTTGTCTAAATTAAGATAAAAATACACTTTAAGTTTATATATTGGCGTCAGATTTCTATTGAATCTGGTCAATTACTTATCGTCCACATTGGTACTCTGAAATGCTTAACACATGTTCATCTAGTAGAGCCTGACTACTCTTTGCCACACTACCAAGACTGAGCTAAGGATTTATTATTGTGTATCCAAGGACCCTTTTTAGGGTCTGTGAGAGTATTGCATGGTGACGGTCTAACCGGCATCACCACATAATACTCCACCTTCCTATATTGGTTTTTATAGCAGTAAGGATCCTGGACCTGTGTTTCGCAGTCCCACGTGGTCATAAGTGATTTTGCATGAGAATTTCACTTAATTGACTTTTTACTCAAAAATAACTTTTTAAACATGTTTTCAATTTTTTTAATTGAATTGTTAGGGCCCTGTGTAGAACCCCATTCCAATAGTACATTTAAAAAGTCTAGGTAAGTTAGGAAAAGATTTAAAAGTTTATTTTTATTTTTAAAAGGTCCCAACTTCCAATTAAAACATTAACACAATGGAGGCTGGTGGGGATCTTGAATTGTCAGTCATCCCAGTCTGGAGGACCACTGATCTGAGGGTTTCGTGCAAAGCAAGGGGCATTACCTTTAGAGCTACAGATAAAAAGGAGGAACTTGAAAAAGTCTTCAGCTCCTAAGAGAAAGAAAGACTAGGCGGGAGCATTCCTCAGAAGAAGGCCCTGAAGAGGGTGAAGATGAGGCCCTAGCTCAAATTGATGATGATGGGGAAGAAGGTGAAGACCCCAACTCTTCACCCTTTCCCAGAGGAAAGTTACAAGAGTCACTCTAGTAGACCTCCCATTGTTAAGGTGGAAGGAAGTTTTGAGGAATACCTGGACCTATTCCTCCTGGAGGCGAAAAAGCTTGAACTCGAGGAGAGGAGAGTAGCCCTTGAGGAAAGAAGAGTTAAGATGGGCTTAAGGCCCAAAGATGGTAGCAGCAACAGTAACAGGGAAAAGGAGGAATCCTTTGACCCTAAAATCCCCAAAGGGGTTGTCCTCAAGCTCAGTGATAGTGATAACAATGATAAGTGATTGAAAGGGCCTGCAAAATGAAAAGGATGGGTTGCCAACATTGGGGCTCTCCACTTTGGCAGTTATTCCCAATAAAGGGCAGCGATAGACTGCTGACCCTTAATGAGGATGTGACTGAGTCCTATCAGCAAATGAAGGAGACACTCAGAGAAGGGTTTGGACTCACCACAGTCGAACAAAGATTGAAGTTTATGGGCACCGATAAAGGTAAAAACCAGACATAGGTGGACTTTGTAGACTCTTCAATACTTTTTTTTTAATGAAGGAACACATTTTAACCAGCTGCAGCCCATGCAGGTAAGAGCGGTGGGGCAGTGGGTCAGGTTGGGGGGGGGGGGGGTATTCGACAGACAACCACAAGGGAAAATTTAATAAATAAATAATTTGCCCTCATCGTCTGTCAAAATCCCCCCCACCCAGCCCCACCGCACACCGCCCACTGCTCTTACCTGCACAGGCCATGGCTGACTTTTAACTAACTGCACCACAGAGACATTGCACCAGCATGTGGTGAATTCCAAGTTGCCTTTCCACAGAGAGCTGGGGAGGATAGCTGACAAATGGGTAAGAATCAGGGTGTCCAGGAAGACCCATGGCAGGAATGACCATAAGAAGAGTGCTCAGACTTTCGAGCATGGGATAGTGGTGAGCAACAAACAGGATAAAAAGACGGAGTTCTCTAAAGGCCCCAAAGCTCTTCTCAAGAGGGTGGGTCCAGGACTTCTCCAAGACCAAAGGGTATGAGGGTAAAAATTGGGATCCAGCAAACGCTTCTGGTTTGTGTCATGACTGTCATTAGGCAGGTCACAAGAAAGGAGATGCAGCATGCTCCAAAAAGTCTCCCAGCGGTGGACAATCTAAGGGATTGGCTCGCTTGGAAGTGTACTCTGGAGAGGCCAGAGGATACACAGAGGCTCCCTTAGTTTCCCAGGGTTGGGTGGATATTGATGCCCTGGCTGTCTTACCTTCAAGCCTGGAGAAGTGTAGACAAAAGCCTAAAATCAATGGAACTGAGGTAGAGATTCTGAGGGATATATGTGCCAGTGTCACTATGGTGGCTGCTAGGCTGGTTTTCCCAGACCAAATGATACCTAGTGCAAGTCACCAGGTGACCAATGCTGACAATGAGACTAAACTCCATCCAATGGTGTTGGTGAGCTTAGAGTGGGGTGGGGATACTGGCCCAAGGAAGGTGGTTGTGTCTCCTGCCATCCCAATGGAGTGTCTATTGGGATATTATCTGAAGACCTCAGCATGGGTAGAAGTGGAAAGGAAGGCTCATGCATAAATGCTGGGTCTCCCTAAGAGGGCATGTGTTTCCACAAGTGCACAGGCAGCACATCAGGAAAGTCTAGGTGAGCTTGGATCCTGAAAACATAGACCAAGACACTCAAAGTAAGAGAAAGGGCAAGATGTCTGCCAAGGCAACTTGTAAGAGATCACAGAACCATGGGGAGAGTTGTCTTGAGGGACCTGCCCTAGTGTGTGAGGAGTGAACTACTACTGATGGACTCTAGCCTGACCTGGCAGAGCTCCCACATGCAGGTGGACCCTCCAGAGAGGACCTATGCCAAGGGCAAAAGCAACTCTTGAAGGCCTTAGGAAGCAAGTTGCAAGGCAAGAGGAAGGTGAAGTCAGTCGTTAACCCCAGGGTCTACTAAGACCAGGAACCCCAAACTAGTGGTAGCCAGGAGAATGGTGGTCTCCCAAATATACAGAGAGTTCATTCTGAACCTGGCCCATGACATCCCCTTAGCTGGACATGTGGCACAAACTAAAACCTGGGACAAGTTTGTTGCCCATTTTTTTTTACTAAGATGTCTGAAAAAGTGAAGGCGTTTTATCGCTCCTGTGTGACTTGTCAAGTCGGTGGCAAAACAGGCCCACAACCAAAGCTATCTAACTCCACTTCCAGTGGTTGGGACTCCCTTTGAGAGGGTAGGGATTGGCACTTTTGGTCGCCGTGACCCCCAAACTGCATCTGGGAGCAGGTTTATTCTAGTGGTAGTGGACCATGCCACTAGGTACTCAGAGGCAATTCCCCGCAGTACTGGCACTGCCACGGCAGTGGCAAAGGCCCTCCTTATCATCTTCACCAGGGCTTAGTTTCCTAAAGAGGCAGCCTCTGATAGAGAGGCTAATTTCATGTATGCATATCTTAAGGCTACATGGGATGAACGTGAAATTAGCTATAAGTTCACCACCCCCTATTTCCCTCAGACTAGTAGTTCAGTTGAAAGGTTCCACAAAACCATGAAAGGCATGATAATGGGCCTCGCTGAAAAACTCCGAAGGAGATGGGATGGACCTGCGACCTTGCCTGCTGTTTTCCAACTGAGAGGTGCCACAAAAGGGGGTTGGATTCAGCCCTTCTGAACTTTTGTTTAGCCATCCTGTAAGGGGTCATTTGAGTCTAGTGAGGCAAGGATGAGAGAAACCTCTCTAAGACCCCAAGCCAGATATAGTGGACTATCTACTGGGCTGTGTTCACGTATGACTGAGTACATGAAGAATGCAAATAAGCATCTAGAGGCCAGCCTGGAGTTTATGAAGCCCTGATATGACCAAATGTCAGCACTGGTGGAGTACCAACCAGGTCAGCTGGTGTGGGTGTTGGAGTCTGGGCTCCTAGGGCCCTCCTGGATAAGTGGACTGGGCCCTATGCAATCTTGGAGAAGAAAGGGGAAGTCACCTACTTAGTAGACTTAGGCATACCTAGGAGTCTTCATAGAGTTCTCCATGCCAATCGCCTGAAACCCCATCAGGACAGAGCTGACATGACCATACTCATGGTCACTGATGGAGGCCAGGAAGAGGAAAGTGAACCCCTCCCTGACCTACTGCCCAATAACCCACAGATGGGTCAGTTTAGGGTGTTGTTTTGTCTGACAACCTCACCACTTTCTCCCATTGACTGCAATGCAAAGGTTCTACAGTATTGATTTACTATGATTTATGTTTTCTTCTAAAATCTATAACTCTGTTTATATGCATCTAATCACATTCCTTTTGCCATCGTCCACAGAAACACCCTCAGAATCACGACCAGCACCGACGACACCTGCACTTTCAGATCCACACCAACCCCAACACCACCTTCAGAGGAACCCTCATCTACAGACCCCCTGGTCCCCGGGCACAGTTCAGCGACTCCATCACCGACTTTGTCAGCACATACGTCCTTGCTTCCACAGACTACATTCTCCTTGGAGACCTGAACTTCCACCTCGAGAACACCAATGACAGCAACTCCACCACCCTGCTTGACAACCTCGATAACCTCGGACTCAAACAGCTCGTCACGACTCCCACCCACTCCGCCGGACACACGCTTGACCCCATCTTCTCCGCCAGCAACCACGTCACCTTCAGCCACACCACCGAACTCCACTGGACCGACCACCACTGCGTCCACTTCACCTTTGAGAAGCCCACCCCGCCACAGCTGGAGCAAAGTCACCGAAGACCAGCTGCTCACCACCCTTGCCCGAAACCCACCAACTGACACCACCGACACCGACTTCGCCGCCCGGAACCTCAGGCAGTGGATTGACGACTGCGCCAACACTCTCGCCCCGATCAAGAATCCCTCTAACAGACGCACCGACAGAAAAGCCATCTGGTTCACCGCCGACCTCCAGACATCTAAGAAGGCCTGCCGTAGTCTCGAGAAGAAGTGGCACCACGAACAGACACCTGACAGCAACGCAGCCTACAAGAGTGCCATCCGCAGACACCACCAACTCATCCGTACTGCCAAAAGGACCTCCTTCAAAGAGCGCATCGACAACAACGCACACAACAGTAAAGAGCTCTTCAACATCGTGAAGGAACTCTCCAACCCCAGCTCCAACTCCAATGACATCCCGCCATCGCAAGACCTCTGCGACTCCCTAGCCACCTTCCTCCACCGCAAGATCACAGACATCCACGACAGATTCAACAACCAGGCCCCCCCGACAGACACCGACACCTCAGACTCACCGCCCCCCAGCCACATCAACCTCCTGCCTTCCTGGGCCCACGTCAACGACGACGAAACCATCAAAATCATGAACACCATCCACTCCGGCTCACCATCTGGCCCCTGTCCGCACCACGTCCTCAACAAAGCAAGCTCCACCATCGCACCCTACCTCTGCAAGGTCATCAACAACTCCTTCGAGACCGACACCTTCCGGAGAGCTGGAAGCACGCCGAGATCAACGCCTTACTCAAGAAACCCAAGGCGGACCCCAAGGACCTCAAGAACTTCCGGCTCATCTCCCTGCTCCCGTTCCCGGCAAAAGTCATTGAGAAAATCGTCAACTAGGGGTGGGTGGAATTTTCGTAGTTGCCCTATGCAAATTATAGCAAAATTGCTCTAAATCTCCGCGAGCACGCGGAACTTTCACGAAGACGTGGAAATTGCTTTTCCCGCTCGTTCGCGATGTATTTTTGCATGCTCGTGGGGAAATATAACTCTAACTTGCCCATGTGGTCGCTAATGGGCGCGGCCATCTTGCTTGCGATGCTTATTTCCTGTTCCAGGTTGAATTATGTGTTCGCGATCGCAAACTCTCACGGGATAGCGTGACCTGCTATCAACAATCCAACATCTCGTGGAGCACGCGAACGGATAGGAAAACTTGTCGGCGAACGCAGGGATCTGGTAAGTTGCTACCGCGCTAGCGAGAATGCATTTTTAAAGCGCGAACAAGAAAATACTTCCGCTTTCGCAGCGGATCGCGGAAGTTTCAACATCTCCGCGTTCAGAGGCACCATGCGTTATGGCAGGCACCATGTGGTGCCTGCCACACTTTGCATGGATGTTTGAAAAATGCCCTTTTCTACTGCAGCCTTTTTCCAGGCCGCACACAAGCCGCAGTAGAAAAAGGAAGTTTCCGACCACCCACACAGCGATCTTATAGAAATATGGCAGGTGGGACCGTTGACTCCTTGTTGGGCGGTCTCATTCCCGCTGCGATGGCGGTTGGACACTTGTCAGACCACCATCGTAATGAGGCTCAATGCTCGCATTACTTATATGCTCCACCTTGCAGTATTTAAACCTTTCATTTAGTTGCACATCTAACATACATCTACTTTTTCAAAGGGAATTCTGTGAAGCCTTTTTGTGAAGCACACTACCTTTTTCTTCAAAGGTGAAGGCGACTGAATGTAGTAAGCATGTCTTTTCACACTTATTACCATCTTAAAAGCATATGCTTCTACTGGGAATGGTTGGCCTTAATTGGGTGGAACAAAACTGGTGCAGTTAAAAAGCTATTTTAAATTTTGGAAAGCTTGTTCTGCTTCGCATGGCCAGTGGAATGGTACCCTTTTCCTAAGTAGGTGTGTACTGGGGCAATTCCATGAGAAAAAATGGTCAATAAGTTGTCTGTAGAAATTGCTGAATCCCAGAAAACACTGTATTTCTTCTCCTCTCTCTCTTTTTGGGGTAAGCCAATCTCCAATTGCTTAAAACTTGTGTTCTGCTATGCTCATACCTGATGGGGGATTATATCACCCCTAAAAACGTAACAGTGGTTACGTGAAAATCACATTTAGCTTATTTACAATATAACAATTTTTTCTTAATTTTTCTTATTCCAAAAGGACGGCAGACACATGTTGGAAATATGAATTTTCATCCTGATAGAAGATCAAAATGTTATCTATATAGACAATTACAAACAGTCACGGAATTCTCTCAGCATGCCATTAATAAAATACTGCAGGGCCATAAGTCCGTTACATAGCCAAAAAGACAGATTCTTAGATGGTAATTTCTGGCGTCTATGTGGGCATACATCAGGCAATTGGGCACTTCAAATCTGGGCATCAACTCAATTTGACAGTCATACTGTTGGGTTTCTGCTTTGCATTCATACAACACACATGCAAAATGCGTGTATTAAGATGGAAGTTCAATTTCTTTATTGTCCATTCCATAAATCAAGGCCATGGGTTGCAAAGAAGAGTGATATTCAATTCTTTCTTGATCTTGTCAATGTGTGATACAATGAGAGAGACAAAACTCTGATGGGAATGTGACCGTGTACTTTACGCAACTGATGTCCGAATTATGATGTGCAAGCCAGGGCATTGCAAGAATAAAACCGTGTTGGGGGACCTCAACAACATTGAACTTCACTGAGATAATACCTCATGGCCACCAAAGTATGCTGTTCGCTAGCAAAGCATTTAGGTGTTTGTTTTTTGTATTCTTGGTTTGATAAGTGTACATAACATTGGGAATGGAGTGGGACACACCTGTTCATGCACTGCCTAACACTAGACAGGGCAAGTTTGTGTGCCTGCCCATGGGGATGGGGGAGGTTACAGGATAATGCAGTTTGGTTATTCATATTGTTTATGAGACATGATAGCTGCTTGTAAGAATGGAAGCTGTCTTGCGTGGGATGGATGACGACTGCTGACCTGCTATGGCTGGCCATGCCTGGTTGCTCGGACCTTGTGATTAATCTATTGGAGTGAGAAATATAGCAGATGAGGTATTCAAACTCCTGACGTGGAACGTCAGGCGACTAGCAAACTTTTTAAAAAAAGATGCAGAGTTCATGCATACCTCAAATGATGTTGTGTCTAGGGGTGTCTAGTGAACTCTGCTCCGCAGACGGAGTTTCTGCCACTCCGCAGTCGGCCTGTAGAAGGAAGTTCAGCCTAAAACTCTGCCTCCGCCGCGTTGAAAAGTTTTACTGCCACCCTTGCCTAATCTTAATATGGCAGTGGCCGTGACGCGGCCCATGCCTTGTACAGTCTGTAGAGAACAGTAAGGAAAGGCTATTGTGCCTTCTCTGTGATTTGTGGTCGCGTCACTCGCCAGTTAATTTGGCGCTGGCAGTATAGTGCCAATATCGGCAACTGTTGGACATAACACATAAGTACATAAATAAACCACACAACACATATGTAGGTGGAGAAATATTGCTGCCGGTTTATTAGCATAACCAATATGCAAACATGGTGGGTTATCTTACGGGTGATCCGATCCCAGGGCAGGCGAACCCCTATGCCGCCTGTCCGTCTGATAAGCCTGAATCACACCGTGGCAGTCGCCAATTGCTGCATACCAAACCTTGGGAGGGGCCACCCCCTCCCATCAGTGGACCACCAGTCCACTTGCTTACTCACGCCCCCCCCGTGAGAGGTGGGCGGAGCATAATATGGCAGCCCCCGGTTACTCAGACCCACAACCGCCCGTAGGACTAACGGGGCGCCGTAGTTCTTCCAGGGGACAACGCTAGACATCCCTGGGTATCCTGGCTTAGCAGCACGCTGTGCTGCTGCATGAAGTACCCCTTGGTATCTGCAGACTCTGGATCGTCCTGTAACTCCTCCTGCAACACAAAGTAACATGTTAGAAAGCGTAACCCCCCTCCTATGTACCTCCATCTGCTGGGTAAGCGGAGGGGTGGGCAAGGCGAGACGAGAGGGATAAGAGGGAGAGGAAGGGGCGGGAACAGCCTAAATACCCCTGCCCCCTCCTCCCTCCGCCGGAAGTGGTCTTTTGCCGGACGTCTTCCCTGGCCAAACCCCAGGGACTAGACCGGCTACCCCCAGTGCCATCATGCGGCACTAAGGCGGCCGCCCTTTTAGGGGGGTTGCTGCGCAGCCCCCCCCCGGGCAGCCTTGCATAGTGCCAATATCGGCAACTGTTGGACATAAAACATAAGTACATAAATAAACCACACAACACATATGTAGGTGGAGAAATATTGCTGCAGGTTTATTAGCATAACCAATATGCAAGCATGGTGGGTTATCTTACGGGTGATCCGATCCCAGGGCAGGCGAACCCCTATGCCGCCTGCCAGTCTGATAAGCCTGAATCACACCGTGGCAGTCGCCAATTGGTGCATACCAAACCTTGGGAGGGGCCACCCCTCCCATCAGTGGACCACCAGTCCACTTGCTTACTCACGCCCCCCCCCGTGAGAGGTGGGCGGAGCGTAATATGGCAGCCCCCGGTTGCTCAGACCCACAACCGCCCGTAGGACTAACGGGGCGCCGTAGTTCTTCCAGGGGACAACGCTAGACATCCCTGGGTATCCTGGCTTAGCACAACGCTGTGCTGCTGCATGAAGTACCCCTTGGTATCTGCAGACTCTGGATCGCCCTGTAACTCCTCCACAGCCTTGGGAGTTGCTACCGTCACTACCAGGGCCCCCCACCAAGGTAGACCTATTTACTTACAACCTGCTGCAGCCCAAAGCTTCCCCTAGATCCAGTAGGAAAAGATCCATGCCTAAACTAGAGAGGTGCACCCCATCTCCCTCCAGGCACCCTGTGGACTCGGCGTGTATAAGACCTTGCCTGATGAAGCCAAAACCTCTTTGCCTTTTAACTTACAACATGCTGATAACCGGGCTTCCCCAGGTCCAGCCAAACAAGTCTTAGCCCATGCAGGACCGGAGCCAGCATGCCCCCTCAGGACAAGTGCCCCCATTCTTTCAAAACTCCCCGTGGATTTTGACTGATATGACCTGAAACCTATAAATAGGCGTTGGTCCAATGTTACCTTTGCATGGCTGAAGAACAATACCTATGACAAGCCACTCCTGCCAGGAAGTGCCCGCGGGTAGAGGTAAAAGTTGACAAACCCGCTCTACTTCCTCTTACCTCAGTTATCTGAGTCTGACACTAGTCGGAGTATGACCATCACCTTCCGACAGTCACCACCCTATGTGAAGCCTTGCCCTCCCAAACTTCTGCCCGCATACCAGGTAGCAAACAGGACAGCGTGACCCAGGGGGGAACCAAAGCATAAATACCTCACTATGTTGAATACTGGGAATGCCAATGGTTCTCCTGCTACTTTGCAGCCCAAATTTTCTTCCCAGGAGTTTCCCCCAATCATATGGACCCAATCGCCCCCGTTGGAAGGCCACTTCCACAACCTGCATAGCTGCCAGCCAGTGCTAGGGGGCGGGAGAAGTTACCCGTTACCGTTACTCACATCAATGGTACCTGTTTTGTCGAACTAAAGGACGGGCTACTAAGTGAGCTGACCAGGCTCTGCCCTTGTAACCAGAGGTCAGACCCAAGCCCCTCTAAGTTCTGCTGCTTCACCTGCCTGTTAACACGAATCCCAGGGCAGACCACCGGCCTCTAACCCATGCTTGGCCATGCCTGAGCTAAAACACCTCTGAAAAGCATGACAACAGGCTAACCACCAACATTGCCTTCTGAATGTTCCTGACACTGCCAAGGAACACGCGCATAACTGAAGCAACTGGCACCCTGCCATAAAAGTATCAATTTAGCCTTCTATGAATGCAAACGCGCTTTTGAGGCTATCCGTATTAGTGCTCCCTCCCAACAGGCAGCCCTAACCAGGCAACCCGCCCCCTCTTGGCACTGGCACACTCCCGCCCCAGCTGCCCTAGAGTGCCTGTTCGTGTGTAGCCACAACCTTACGTTTATCACTGACAGCTACCAGGGTATGATGAGACTCAGCTGACTCTACTGCTGAGTGCCCGTTGCACCATCACAAGTATGTCTTTGCCTATTCGGTGTCTGGCTGCAAAGTTAGATGACATTGCCAGCCCCAGACCCGGGTGAAAATAGAAGCTTTACAGCTGCTGGTGCTATCGACGGTACACGTCGCCTGATGGAACAGAATGCAATTCCCTTACTCCTGTTGGGCACAAACCCACAACCAATTGATCACCATGGTCCAATCTATGTCCCTAATAGATATCAATAGATAATAGATATAATAGATATAATCTATGAGAAATCTATGTTCTGCAATGGCACTACTAGCAGCCTGCACCAGTCTGCCAGTGCCGAAAAGACCTTTGTCATGCTGTCCGGCCATATCATTCTGACCCTGCTCTAGAAGCGCCCACTTCGGCCTTAGGTCAACAATTCGCCAATAACATAGCTTAGCAGAGTGTGCTGCTGGGTTCTGCCTCCTCATCCATCGCAACCAATTATGAATCAACCCTCATCCGGCCCTGCAGCAAGCTGGACTAGGACTCAAAGCGTCACACCAGGACTCACAGTCACAACCCCCGGAACGGATGCGCACCTCCCAACCTACTGATCCCCAGACCGCCTGCATACTGCTCACCGTAAGGCTGAGAAGAGAGGCTGATGATTTAAAAACCCTTTTAGCTGAACATTAGACAGACCCGACAGGGAGCATCATACGAAATGAGGTCGGGACCACCGCACCCGCCTGTGAATCATCCCCGGTGAATTTTGTCATCACCCCTCCTAATCCCTTGGAGATCACCATCAACAACAGGTGACAGGCACCCAGCGGGACCTTCAAATCTCAGATATTCTCACAGTCCTTGCCACCTGGCGGCGCTCCCTGCTGCCGGAATCTTGCTGCCCCACAACTCGCCCCTCTTGGCCCGTTGGAAATTAAAACGCTGAAATTGTGTGATCACCTCCCATGTGGGGGGGGGGGGACGGTGGAACATATAACATGCGTCCGGAATGTAAATATACGCGAAGGTGTGCAGGCATATAAGAATCAGAACCTAACCGTGCCTGAGCATAGGACCTAGAATTCAAACTGAGACCTATAGAATATGCGTGGTGCACTGCTGCACTGCTTGGCCCATCTGATCCACTTCACAAACCTTGGAAGCAAGCCCTTGCTGGTTGCCCTCAGATCCTAGCCGTGCACGCCTAACCCAGGGGGGTTCCCTTACTAATGGAGCATTCGTCCTACTGCTAGCCGGCTTCCCGCTCAGTGTCCCAGGACATGAAATGCTAAATCCAACACATAATCTACGTTCTCCTACCGCAAGCGAAAGGATAAAGTGTTCACCAAACCAATGTAAACTAACCTTGCAAGGAGCACTTGTCTGGAGACATACAGCATCTGTCAAGAAGCGCAGCAACATGGTAATCAAGCTTGGGGCGCTGACAAGCTTCTATTTCCCTTGAACCCCAAGTGGCCAACAGAGGCAAACCCGCCCCCCAAGGCTAGAAGGATAGATTGGGCAGGAGGAAAGCTGAATGTAACCGACGAGCCAAATCCTACCAAAGGGGAGCACACAGCTACTGCGAAAATGGGTACCGTGCCTTCCACAGGATCCAAGAAAAGACCTACATGATAGCCCTAATGGATAGGTTCCACTGCCTCACTCATGAAATACCGGTCACCCGAAGTGAACGGCTGACATAAAGACACCAACGGAGCAGAGGGAGCCCTGCGTAGAGTTCAAGGATCGTTTAACAGTTAACTAATCTGCAAGGCTACACAGCTTGCTCAGGCGATCACTCTGGCAAGCAGACCGGCCACCAGCACACCGCGCCGTTACTAGGTGTTCCGCGCACCGAAAATCCTGACTGATCACTATAGATGGCATTAATCTCCGCGCATTGCGAATACATCTCCATGTTCAAATATAAATGACGTGACTCAGGTGTAGAAACGTGAAACCGTTACGTGGGATACTGAGCACATGTCATGCGTCCCTATTTTAACTACAAAATTAAGCACTCCCTACAACAAGCCCATCTATTGGCTAACCAGCTGACCAACAGAAGCGTATTAAAACAGGGTCAAACGTGCACGTGCCGTGGGCCCACTGGAAGGCAACAGCCATATGACGCTTGACAGGTGTCCCGCTCCTTGGAAGCCTGCATGATCACCATTCATACCGTTACTCTAATGCGCATTGAGAAATACATTTGATTATACAAATGTCTGTGTATGTGAGCGCAAAGGTGTTGAAACGATAACCATGAGCTCCAGTTGCCTGACATACTGCGCACATATCATCGCATCTCTATATTTACAACGCGAGGAGCACTACCTACACCAAGCCCATCTATTGGCTGATCAGTGCTTATGATTGCATATAGTGAAATAAGTACCCATCCTAGCTCAGTTGCAAGGCCCACCGAGAGCTATTCTACCTCATGTCAGCCTGCCTGCGAATACGACAGCTGGGCTGTCCCCCCACACCAGTAAACCGCCAATTCTCCATGAAAGACACCAATAGACCCGGGTGCGCCCTGCGCAAGCTTCAAGTATGGAATAAAAGTTAAAAACTGGTCTGCAGGGCTCCCTAACTAGGTCAGGCAATGACTATGGCATGCAGCCCGGCCACCAGCACACCGTAAATTTGCTAGTTGTCCCGCTCGATGAAAGGCCTGACTGATCACCCCTCATAGAGTTAATCTAACGCACATTGAGAATTACATCTGTTATACAAGTAAATGTATGTGCACACAACGGTGTATAAACGTTTAAACATGAGCTCCAGTTTCATGCCATACTGAGCACATGTCACTTATTCCCTATATTTACTACCAATAGCACCACCTACCACAAGGCCAACTATTGACTACCCAGCTGAGACCCGCAGAAGCGAATGAAGAACAGGGTCACAGTGCGCGTGCCCGAACTGGAAAGCAGCAGCCATAATGGAGCCGGACTGGCGATGTGCACCTAGCGCTGGCGATGAAGCCGACCACCTTTTAGCCGGCTGCCGCTAAGAAACCCTTCCATGCCTGGGCGACCCTGAAGCACCGCCTTCCTTACACCACAATGATCCAGGCTGGCTGTGCGTTACTGCACACCATATGTATATCGCGCAAACTCAACCCAAAGTTATTGGAGCGCAAAACATAGCACCGTAATTAGATTACACACTCATGCACGGGGAGATTAAGTGATTTGCCCAGACTCATGGGATGTGGACGCGAGCTCGAGGCTCGAACCCTGGTTTCCTGCACCAGAAGCGACAGCGCCGCCGATGGACCACCTCCTCTCCCAATTACGGCTGCCTAAATTAGTCAAAACAGAGGAGCACTCGAGGCCTAAGTAATGTTCCCAGAGCTCCACAATCTGCAGTCATAATAGTAGTCAAACAGAGCAGCGCTACCTCCCAGTGACCTACATAACCTATGGCACAAGTCCTATGTTCGACCCACAGGAAAGGAGACAGAACTAGTGTTGATCTTGTGCTGCAGGACTATCATGGTGAAAGAGGATGGCTCCGCGAGCTTGCCTTCGACACGCCATTTAAATAAACCAAGATAGCTCTACAGGACTTACCACCAGCGAGCGCCGCGCTTACATAGGCAAGCTGCCTGGGGCCGCCAAAATGCCCCACACCATTGCTGTGCGCCTGTGTCTCGGGCTTTGCCATACCCCGCCGCCGCAACTTAATCAATGTTGCCCGTGCGTAGCGTCGAGCGCACGTTGCCCTCCGCCCATGTTCTTCGTCATGTAAACCCCCTGTCCCAACTTGCGCTACCACGTCCTTGAAACACACAAGATGCGGGTTGAAATAAACATTGGCATTAGAGAACTCATTGTGCATGTCGACCCGCGCTGCCAACCCTCCTACTCGGGATATGCAGTTGGCCAATGGTACAGCGCCAATGGCTTATAACGTAATGCTGCATGCTCTGCCCTACCTAGTACATAGACAAGGCAATTACCTCCGTTCACTTACAATCGGTATGCTAGACGACACATGATCAACTCGTCCCTTCAACCACATGCTACGACTCATTCAAGCAGCGGTCGGCAGCTGTTAACACGTTACCCAATCTTAGTGCTCTATGTATAACCAAATAAGCACTTAGCCTTGAAAACCCGCTACTCACTTCATAGCTCCCGTGATACATCAACAGAAGCACCCAAAACGCCAAGTACTCCGGACAGCCTTGCGACAAGCTGTCCTGAACGCCGCCTTATGCCTTTGCTCAGATGTGCAATACTATACCAATTATCGTCGCACCCCAAGGCCCCTCAGGGATCGGACCACCTCGTGAACCTGGGTTCCTAAACTCTACACGCTTGGGCTATGTCACCAATGAGACAACAATTCTTCATATGGGCACAAGTAACTTACCCGCCTCCCTAACTGCTCATCTATGGCGTCACAATAGCCGTTAGCACATGAAAACAATGCAACCTACGGGCATAAGCGAAGTGCCTGCCTGCCAGCAGATCATATATGGAGGCACAATAGCCTGGGCAACCAGCACGCAAATCTAATTGTTCTCAGCCCCGACGCTGACTGCGGTGGTGCATGTTTCCCCATCGTGCTGATACCAGCGCAGGTTCTACAACGAGACATACCACGACCTGCGTGCACTCACATCACGGACAGTGAAGCAAGGCCCCTCATTCGTCGCACCGCGGGGCATAACTGATCACATGGGCTAGTCTCGCCTATTGAGACAGCCAGCAGCATGTGGGGGCATCCGGATACCGCGAAAGCTGCCTATTCTAGGAGGTAGTCGCGTGCGCAAGAGAACACAACATGCCTGTCTGAGCCACCTCGGGACCTGGTGCGGTTCAGGTCCCCCCAGGATTGTGCGTTCGATAGGCTATGCTTCTAACCAGCGTAATGCTCTTCACACAACACCCACTGCAGCACACGGCACGGAGCGCACCGCAGGCTTACAGGGCAAGCCAGCTGCGGCATGGCGGCTGAAATCGCAGTAAAGCAGCATCGCTGAACAAACTTCGGACGCTGGTTCCCCCCCCTCCTGTTATGCTGCAGGGGGGGAAGACCGCAACAGCACATGTGATCCAGCAACCGCAATCTCAAAGAGCGCCCCACGGGGCCAAGGCCCCCCGGCCTCGACTCAACTTGTCCCCTGAACTAACCGAGGCATGAACCTGGTGCCCCGGCTCAAAAGTCGGCAGCTCTGGCAGCAAGGCTACCCCCTCTCCCCAGATTAACCCCTCCCAGCACCGCCAGCCCGGGTTCGGCAACTGACCAGGGCCAAGCCGCCCAACACTATTACCAGCCCCGGGAGCGGTTGCAACAATGCCATAAGGTACTTCCTCTCCGGGGCTGCTGACAATGGAGAGGTTATACCAGTCCCGACCCAGTGCCGCGACGCGCGACGGTCGGGGCACACCGGAGTTGCCCAGCCCCATACTCCGGTCGCGGGTGTGAAGCGATCAAAATTACACTACATAAATTAAAATAAGTAAACAAGGGGTGCCGACTACGAGACCGGGAATATAACTGGCACAGCTGATAAAATTATCGAAGTGAGTGGCTGGTGGGATAAACTTAATAACCTTTCAAAACATAGCCTAAATGCGCATGGTAAAAATTACTCATTCTTTCATGAGTCATGCCAGACTGGTCCCTTATCACTCAATCGGAACCCGTGCGCCGCAACTTCCTGACAAAGAGTGTGCCCTGCCGCGGCCAATGCAGGGGAAAGAGGTGACCTGCACAGCTGAACATTCACCCCAGTGACTGCGTCGGACGCGCGATCCGTAGGGCCCACCGGCCACTCAGCCCGAACACCACTGGTCTCTCTATCAGACGGGAACCATGAGAATGCGGTGCCTCTGAGGGCCGCACACCACAAATTGCAGCAACCCCCCTCGACTGCTGTCCGCGCGGGCGGGCAGTTAACTTTAAATTGAGATAGCCCCATTTCGTGGGATTTTTCAAGGCAAGAAATACCGCCTGCTCCTACCCAGTGAGCTACGCCGGGTACGGCCAAACGTCTGACGGATTAAGCGGGGTCACTGAGCTACATCCCCACCGACTCTCGCTCTCGTCACCACCAACACTCACCGCGATAACCGGGATCCCGAAAACCCGACGCAAGACCAGGAGGAGCGAACGGCATCAAGGCGAGACGAGAGGGACAAGAGGGCGAGGAAGGGGCGGGGACAGCCTAAATACCCCTGCCCCCTCCCCCCTCCGCCGGAAGTGGTCTTTTGCCGGACGTCTTCCCTGGCCAAACCCCAGGGACTAGACCGGCTACCCCCAGTGCCATCATGCGGCACTAAGGCGGCCGCCCTTTTAGGGGGGTTGCTGCGCAGCCCCCCCGGGCAGCCTTGCAAATGCTGCAGATCTGCCTAGCAGCGCTAAGACTACTGTGCCCCACAACCCCCACGTGAACCCAGCGTGGGGTCATTTTCAAGAGCGGGGGGGGGGGGCTGTGGAAGGAGGTCTGCTGTAGAAGTGGAGCGGGCGGAGAGGAGGACGCTGAGCTTGCTTCAGATGGGAGGCACGCTCTGTCTGACTGCACAAAGTAATGGATTATGATAATAAACTTGGAAAGTTCTGGTTTACATCTCCTGTTGCCAGTTAGAAAACAGAAGAAATGTGGCCGGGTCTTGAATAAGCCAAGCTCTCTTAGAAGAACTGTGATTGGCTTCAGACCACTGTATACTACACTGGTATCACCACAGCGCTGCATATTTATTTGTTTTGTAGCGCTTACATGGCGCTTTAAGGCATTTTGCTACAAAGCAATGAGGTGGGAACTGAATCATATAGCTGTATATCAAACAGCATATAAGCACAGTAAGAAGTTGTGCACCTTTTTCAATGATCTCGTTGGGTCTATTGCACATACAATAATTTGTTAAAACTGTGAGTTAGTGCAAGAGCAGCAGCCATCACAGCTCAGAAGCAGGCTTGTGGTCGCCATTCTGCATGACTGAGCTTCAGTGCCAGAGGACATGCACCGTCTCACAGAATTACCCAATGTGTGCATGTGGACGATGCCCTTTAGTTGAAAATGATGCACAGCCTGTGTTCAGTATTAATGTTCGAACTTCTGGGATCGCATCATGATGTTGAGGGCAGTTGGGCATAGACATAGAAGAGAGCTTTCTGCCACATACAATCACAACACAGGCACAGCATCTCATGTTTTCATCTCCACATTTCTTGATTTTGAGCCTGGTAATGTAGTGGCTTCTTGTGGTATATTATGTTACCTTAGGGAGGCAGATAGGGCAGGCAAGGTTCCACTTATCCACATGATGTTTGTCCTACTCCTAACCGCATCTGCATTTTCGAAATCTGTCAGACCATAGTAGGGGGGGCGCAGGAGCTCAAATTGAAGCAGTTGAAGGGAAACAAATTTTTCTCAAAGATGACCAGCGGAAGCTTGGCGGCTGTGTTTGACAATTGGCAGAGCTGCTCCCTCAAGCCACGGACTTCACTAAACAGCTATGAGGAATTAAAGATCAAGTGTGTACCCATTGCCTTCCTACTGGAGACTCATGTATGAGGAGACTGTATCCTGAGTCTCCGCAAGAAATGGAGGGGACAGCTGTATGCAACCGCATATTCCGTATATGCTTGGGAGAGTTAGCTGGGCGCGAACTGTTCCTGCTGAATGTGTATGCTCTCAATAATGACAGTTACTGGTGTGATAGAAGCTGCTGCACCCTATGTGATGGCTGAGGTGGTGGTAGCGGGTGACTGTAATTGTGTACTTAATGGCCTACTTGACAGTGACCCATCGTGCAGGAACATGAAACCACACATGACAGACCATCTCATTGACCCGATCCAGGGCTTTAACCTTCTAGATATTTAGAGGGAAAGAAAGCCGATTTCAAAAGTGTTCTCCTGCTACACCCCTGCCACTGGGATGAGTAATTATGGGACTACTGTTTTGTCTATACTGGAATAGCACAACATGTGAGGGAGATTTACTATTTGTCACGCTAGCTATCTGACCATTCCCCACTATTGATGTCCATGGAAGAGGATGTACTCGACCTGTGGTGCCATTGTGGTACTTGTGCACAGAGGCACTAACAGGCCCACCATTTGCGGCCAAAATCTGAGAGGAACTATCCCAGTACTTCACTGTGAACTGGGGTAGCTCGTGTAGCAGGACCCTACATTGGAACGCAATGAAAGTTGTGATTAGTGGGGTCTACCTAAAGACCACGTACGGGGTCCATCAGCAGTTAGGACACAACCTGGCACGTGGAGAGTCCCAAATACTTGAGTTAGAGAGGGAGCTACCCTCTGATCTGCAAAAATGAAAAGACTGGCAGCGAGTCAGCCTTTTAGCCTTTTAGCTGACTAGTGCAGAATGGAAAAATGTACATACAAAGCATATTGTCAGAGGTTACATGCAGAGGGTGACACAACTGGTGCCATGCTGCCATGAGTGGTGAGGCAGCAAGCATCTCGGAATCCGGTGCTGGTGCTGCACGATATGAACGGAGCATTAGTTAACACCCAGCTTGCTAATAATGAAGTATTCCGAGCCGATCTATGTAGAGCGTATGCAAAACGTTCTGGAGGACCGGATGACCACGAGGTGGCCATTCTGGCTGAGATAGATCTCCCCCGTTTAGCAGCAGAGAAAAGAGCAGCTCTTGAAGAGCCTCTTATGAAAGAGGACATTTTGGCAGCGATGCAGCAGCAGAAATCTGCTAAGACCCTGAGAGTTGATGGACTCTGGGCTGAGTTTTACCCCAAATATGCTGATGTGGTCACTAATAGACTACGTGAGGTATATCAGGAGGCACTTCATCAGGGACTCCTGCCTGCCACCATGCATGAGGCCCTCATAGTGCTGGTATCAAAACTGGGCAAAGACTTGTTGGATGCCTCGTCATATAGACCACTCCCGCTCCTTAATATGGACATTAAGATCTTTAGTTGCCTCTTGGCAAAGAGCCTGCTTCTCTACTTACCAACATTCATACACGACGACCAGTGCAACTTTATCCTGCATAGAAGCTCCATGTACAATCTCCGCCGACTGTCCCATATAGTACATGTACTACACCTAAGTAAAGATCCCTGCACACTGGCGTTCCTAGATATTGAACAAGAGTTCCATTCAGTTGCATTGGAATACCTCTGGCAAGTCCTGGAGAAGGTGGGGATTGGCCCCAGGTTTATAACCTGGATAAAACTGTAAACACTGACCCAGGTGTTAGGGTGCAGACGGGTGGTGTGGTGTCTCAGTCTTTTCCGCTACACTGGAGAGCGAGGCAGGCTGCCCCCTGTCACCCCTGCTTTTCGTCTTGGCTTTGGAGCAAGTGGCAGCACTGCTGCGACATGCACTATGACCCTGAGGGGATCCAAGTGGGAGAGACAATGCACATTATATCTTTGTACACCGATGACGCACTGGTGTATTTGTGTGATCCAGAGACATCTATCCCAGTACTGTTGCAAATTCTGGAGAGGGTATCAGGACTCTTTGTGAATATTCATAAATCTCACCTATTGCCGTTAGGTGGCCTGACCAAGCTGCACCCCGAAGCGGTTCCAATGGTGGGGCTACCATTGGGAACAGAGGGGATACGTTATCTAGGCACTAGGATTGCCTATACAGAACCAAAACTCTTGGAACTAAATATAGAAAGGGTGCTGGAGGGCCTGAGAATGTCAATGCGATTCTAGAAAGACCTCCCCATGTCAATGATAGGTAGAGCCTCCCTGGTTAAGATGGTGGTGTTGCCGTGTTGTCTATACACCCTACAGAGGTGCAACTCTATTGGTCTCGTATTCGTAGGTTTACCTGCATGTCCTTTTAACCTATCTATACATTGAGGATGCAGTTTTTGCAAAATGTTTTCATGTGTTCCAGTATGTTTGCTTATTTAACAGTATTCTTTTCCAGCAAGTCTGAATTGAGACAATTCTCCAGGTGAATCAAGACCTCCACGTAAGTAGTGTCTTTTAATTATATCTTGATAACTTCCTTTTACTAGAAAATATTTCTTAAATACACATAAAAGGGTATTATTTTACCTTGAGGTGAGTTCTTCTTACTGTAATGTCTCTTTCTCAATAATAAAGATTCCCTTTTTCTTATCAGAAATTCCCTTTGCAAACTCTAGCCATTATCTTTATCCAGAGATTGTTCACAAGTCTTTTCAAAGTAAAAAAACAAAGTGCGTGACCGCATCCTTACCTGTCTCAGAGTCTTCACTTTAGGGAACTCTTTAATAATCCTACTGTCTTTGAGGGTTGAGTACCAGAAATAAAAAAAGGATGTTTCTGCTTGTCGGAAGGAAGCCTCTTCCCTCTGAAGCTGAGTGCTTTTCTATGGCCTCAGGAGATCCCTCCTTGTGCTGGAAGGTCACTGAATAACAAGCGTGCCAGGACGGGGACACCCTTTCATAGCAGGACCCAGTCAAGATGGTGGGTTTTGAAGCCCCCAAGGCTTATTTGGCCTGTTTTTTCTCATGGTTGGCAAATCATAGGGTTTATACTGAAACAGAAACCAATCCAGTGTGCGCCTTACAAAAATGTATCTCAAAAGATAGCATTATGTGCTTTACAGCATTGACCACAGGTTGTTGGTTCTATCAGTGTTGGCCACTCGTGATCATGACAGCAGATAGGGTCATGTTTACATTTAGTATTTTAATCAGATTGAGCTGTCCCAGATATCTGGAATGTGCAAGAGAAAGAGGATTCTGCTTGATAGTAATATCTGTAAATGCAGAGTGCTACTCATTAGACAGAATATGAAAATTAATTTCAACTGCATTTTTTTATTCCTTAGCTTTAAGTTATGATTCAAAAGATATATGTTTGAACAATATGCTACACAACGAATAAAAATAACCTCTCAACAATGAAATGTACTTCAATTCTTAAAACCAGACCTGTAACATTAGAGTCCTCACAATATGAACGAATCTGTTCTAACTTCTACCACCACAAATGACTTGGTATATATTGTATAATGTCAAGGAGGATAGTATGTGGTATGTAAAGGAGAACCTAGTGGGTAGATTTTACATTTCTATGAGTAAATTGTTAGATGCTGAGTTTATCTAGGGGAGGGTGTGATTTCTGCTCAAAATATAATGTTACCTCTGTTTGAATGGGTTTCTATTAGAATGTAAAGAAAGTGAATCTGTAGTAATGGAGAGCTAATATTTTTACTTTCCAGACTCCTGGAATTCCTGTAATGCCTTTAGTGGAAAACACCTACTCCTCCCTGGGCATGACGTTGAGAGGCCTGGGAGGACTACCACCAGTTGCCAGGGTGCCATGGAAGCGAGGATGTCCTCTTGTGAGCATCTGTTGTTGGAGACAGCAATCCCCTTATCCACAATTCTGTCCTACTTTTGCCTTCCCTGTCACATGGTTGCTATCTGGACCAGGGCTCCAAACAACCGTGGCTCATCCCTAATTATCTCAGCCACCATAATAGTTAACTCATTTTCAGAGAATCTAGGTTTTGTTCCAGACAACATGATAAGAAAAAGTGACTTAGGTTATGTTATGTTATTTGACATTTATTAAGCGCATATATCACCCTTAGGTCTCATAGCGCTGCATACGAGTATCACAGTAAGTCACAGAGAAGACGATCTGAGTGCAAGGGGAGTTTAGAATAGTAAGGTTTTGAGGGACCTACGGAATTTCTTATGATCATTTTCTGTTCTGAGGTGTAAGGGTAGCGAGTTCCAGATAGTGGGGGCGATTTTGGAGAACGACCTGCCGCCATATTTGACGGTACGGGTCTTTGGTTTCGTTAGGAGATGTTTGCTGGCAGAGAGGAGGGTTCTTGTGGGCTGATCCGAGATTAATTTCTGCGCTAGGTAGCGGGGTCCCTTTCTGTTTAGGATGTTATGTACGAGACAGCATATTTTAAAGGTGATCCATTTTTTAATGGGCAGCCAGTGCAGGGACTTCAGACTGGGGGCAGAGGGCGCACGTGCAGGTAGTTTAAGGACTAGTCTTGCCGTGGTATTCTGTAGGACCTGAAGTTTAATTAGGTGGATTTCATTAATGGATGCCAACAAGGCGTTGCCATACTCAAGGCGGCTGATTAGTCCCTGTACTAATGGCATACGTGAGCAGAGTGGTATCCATTTGAAGATTTTTCTTAGGCTACGCATTAGCCCATAGCATGTGCACACTATCTGATTGACGTGATCAGACATTGAGAGCTTGGTGTCTATTAGTACTCCAAGATTGCGTGCTGCCTTTTTTGGTGGGGGGCATGGACGTGGAGGGCCACCAGTCGTCAGTCCATAGCAGTTGGGCCTTTCCAAAGAGTAGGATCTCAGTTTTTCCAGCATTAAGTTGGAGGTGGTTAATTGTCATCCAGTCCTTGATGTCTGTCATGCATTGTTTAAATTTGAGTTTCGTGGAGGTGGGGTCTGGATCAAGGGTGATTAATAATTGGGTGTCGTCAGCATACGACACTGTATCAAAGTCGTAAGCTTTGATTATGTTAGCCAGGGGGGATAGGTACAGGTTAAAGAGGGTGGGCTGAGTATAGAACATTGGGGGACACCTTTATCTATAGGATTGCTACTGGAGGTGAAAGCTCCCGCTTTGACTTTGGATTTGCGGTCGTGAGGTAGCTCCTGAACCAGTTCAGTGCAGTACCTTCGACACCAAGCTCACACAGGCGGCCCAAGAGGATGCTGTGGGAGATGGTGTCAAAGGCTGCAGACAAGTCTAGTAGTACCAGGATGGCAGGTTGTTTGGCGTCTAGGGCGAGTTTGATGTTATCGGTCTGCTGCTTATGCTTTGTTTTGTGAGTGGTAAATGGTTTGTGTGTTTTAGGAGTGTCATGAAGTTGCAGGTGTTGTTGATAAATTGATTTTGAGGAGATGTGCGTTGATTGACAGATTGGTTCCGCCATGGCAGACCATCGGCTAAACCCGAAATCAGGCCCTAATTATATTATTTACATTTAGATTCATTGTATTTAAATGTTTCTTATAGAATATAGCATGTTACTATGCATGCTATTACATCGCATTCCATTACAATGTGGTCATTACAGCGACCTCGTTGTTAGAACGCGATACCTTTATCTCGCAAGTCATTAGATCGACTTGCTGTAGGGGGTGCACTGGACTTAGGAATAGTATAATTTACTATTCCAACTCCAGCGTGTGCAACAGTAGGGAAGGTGTTGGGATAGTAAATTATACTATTCCTAAGTTTAAAGCGCCCCCTACAGCAAGTCGATCTAATGACTTGCGATGTAAAGGTTTTGCGTACTAAAAACGCGGCCGTTCTAACGACCGCGTTGTAAAAGCACCGCAATGTAATGGCAGCATTGTAAATGCTGTTTCCCTTCCTATATGAAGATACTGAACACTTGTCCTGGCTCTGGCCATCCAGGACCTACATCGGACTCCCTGGAATAAATAGACACCATTTTGAAGCCGGTTATAATCCCTGGCAGGTGTAGAATGATCCATTTTGTAATATGCATTAAAAAGTCTCAGTGCTCTATTGAGACCCATTCCTTTCATTAGTCAGATGTCAGGACAGCCTAGGTTGTCTTGGGGGTCTGTACAATGACAGCTCTAAAATATGGGAATAGATTTATGCGGGAAAAGCATTGGATCGTATACCCACATTTAACTTACCTCTCCCTAAATTGACTATCTCTTTTGGCTAGCTATTCATAACGTCATTAGTATCTCTAGAGCAGTTTTTCTCAGATAATCTTGCTCTTTTAAGAGCCTATTTGAGCCATTTGGATAAATACTTTTCACGGTGCACGATTGTTTTAGTTACAACACTTCCCAAAGGTCACTTTTTCAGAATATTTCTAAATTAAATATCTGTCTTGTTTTCTCACATTTAGCGCTGGGGCTGGGAAATATTACAGTAGGCTGTGCCTAATCAGGCATGGTGCTTCCTGTTGAAGTGTGATTTGCCTGAGACGTGTTTTGTTCACATTTTATTTTTGTAGCAATCCATGCGAAAAAAAGAAGCAGCTCATAATTCCATGCAGTGTTCTCTAGAACAGAACAGTCAGTACACTTCATGGAGCATGAACACACTCTCTCAAATTGAAAGGTCCAGCGGGACACGTGATGAAAGGTCACAAGTTCAAGCAACCAAGAAACAACGTGCCTCATGTATCAGTGGACAAGTCACAAATTGCGGTGAAAAATTGCAGATTGTGACCTGTCCAGAATTTTGCTAAAGTGATAATCATTTGCATTGTAAAGTGCATATTCGTATAAATTGCCCAAACCTCCTGCATCATAGATATGAATAAGGCAGATTGTATTCTGGAAGCTTCTACCAATGGCTAAAAACTCATGGGTGGAGGCCCGTGAGAGACAGCAGACCTCGCTCCCTGCTTTGTGTTTCCGACATTATTATTTTTATTTTTTAAAGCAGCCCGTTTTCCTTAAAGAGGCAGTTATTGCTTTATCAAACAAATGTTGGTAGTACCAATAGGTCTGGCTTATGCATGATTTGTCTTTTTGTGTCACTGATGGGTCGAGGCACTCAAGTCATTATACATTCACTTTGTCACCCGCCTTTGCCCGTGCCATTCATGAATCCATCCACTGACTCATTACTGTATTCACCTTCAGACACAACACAAAACATGCTGCTGTCTAAATACAGAGGGTGTGTGTTTTCAGTATCGAAACTAAACATAGCAGCGGGTGTCCGTCTTGAGGTATTGTAAGTTGTCTGCCATTGTTTTAAAGTTCTAGAATGGCTGCCATATTTAGAACCAATGTGCTGGCCATCTTGGAATATTAAAACAATGATACACTTTCTAATTACATTTTTTTCTTTTGTGAATAGATTCAATTGATCAAAAATAATTTGGTTATGTGATCTTGTTTTGAATGGTGGAATGAATGGTAATCAGTATTAGCACTTTTTATTTGATGTTTAACACTACGGATAACAGCATTCCATAATGTTCTCCTGATTTAGGGGACGTGGCCACCTGGGATGCGCATGGCAGATGTAATGAGCAGCAAGCTAGGGACCTGTGAGCACTGCCTGGAGAGCTGCAGTATCCTTTTAGGAAACATTAAAATAAATAGAGGAGAACCAGAGAAATGGAAGGCGAACTATAAAAGGAGAAATTTGAAAACAAAAGGACTGGCCAACCAGTGCTGACACTATAGCACACTTATTTTTGGACAGATGTGCACATGCGTTCGGAAAATGCCATCATTCGCAAGGTAAGAGAGGTTGATGACTAATGTGGACTGAACCACTACCTCATGCACTACGTTGTCATGGAGGGAAGCAGAGTGTAAATAACACAGACCAGTAGTCCAGTGGCAGAACAGAGCTGATCCATGTCCTCTATGTATCTATATCTATATATATAACTATATATATATCGATATATATCTGGATATATATTTATATACATATATATATTTATATATATATATATTTATATATATATATATATATATATTTATATATTTATAGTAGTTTTCTAGATCCGCCCTTGCCGTCTCCGTTGCAACGGTCCCAACAGAGCACAATCTCCTCTTTCCTTGCAATAATCGTTTATTTACCCTTGCCAAAACATCATGTACTATTTAATGATCCTGGTGGACAGCAATGAAGATATTCTAACAAGAATTACTACAGTCCAAAACTGTGATAAAATTACCAAAGTAAAAAATACAGTTGTCAAAATAAAAAGGATTATCTTAGTGCAAATCAGGTATCCCCATAGTTTGTTTGGGTGGGTCACCAACAACCAAAGATCTTGCCTACAACAGTAATCTGTGAGATTCAATTTAACAAAATACCCGACACTGGCTTTAGCACAGTGTAATAACAATGAAAACTTGAAAGCTTCATGCTATGTTTTGTTATTGCCTTTAATATTCGGTTTTCACAATAGGCCGACTAGCTTTGTCATAACTTTTGATACAAAGATCCCACCTAAGCAATCTGACATGACTTTTCCCAATGAACTGATAGGGCCTCTAACTTTTGCCAATGGCTTGACTCTACATACAACACAGGCTTACTGAGGTGCTCATAAACTGGCAACCAGGAAGCATACATTTATTAAATTACAAAAATGTGCAAAATTAAAGTTGGTAAAACAATATACAGCCCCTCTCAATGGCGTATGATAAGAATCATCACAGTGAAATTTTAGTCCCAGAGTTTGCCAGAGTGGGTGACCCACACCAAAACCCTTGTTTAGTATTATGGTAATCTGTCAAATGGCACCTAAGCAAATGACTTTCTATAGCCTGTAACATAGTGTGATAACTTTCCGCACTTACCGATGATTGGCTTTGCCGTATGCTTATCACAATAAATAAGCCAGGCCTACTGTCCTCCTAATAACTTTTCATAATAAACAGACCAGCATTAAAGTGTCTGGAATACAGTTTCCTTGCACACCAACCAAGTCTCCACTGTTATCATTGGCTACTCACCACAACCAATGCAGACCTACTGTACTGAGTGTAAGCTTTCCCACAAGGCAACCATCAGGCATACAATCATAAAATTGTAAATATATACAAAATTTCAGTTCGCAAAGAAAAATAAAATTCCTTCCTACTAGGGTTTAACAAGGATTCCCACTGTACAAGCCACCTATACTCATGGTTTCACAGGGGGCAACCAACCACAAAATCCTTGCCTACCACAGGAATCTATAAGATTTGATGTAATAAAAAACTACCTATAGCCACAGTGACTAGTTAGCCTGCTTGCATGTTCTCTTCTTGGTGTTGTGTTTTTCGGGGTGGCAGGGAGTTGGCACTGTCTGTGATCCAGTTGTTGAGTTGTTTGGTGTCGCTTTTTAACCTGCTAGTGAGGTGGACTCCAAGCAAACAATACTGCAAACAGCTGGAAAGAACATGGAGAACCAATCACAAAGAAACAGACAAGGATATCTTGAAAGGGGAACTGAGAAATTATCACCAGCAGTTCAGTGTAAACAAGAAGAAGGCCGTAACTGAGCACATAATACGTTGTTCTAATGGCTGTAAAGAGATCTTTGCGATCTTTAAAAATGTCACTACACCAGCTTCCACCACAACAGTATCATCCACTCCCAAGATCTATGTGGCAATCTATCGGAATTCATCAGCAACAAAATCAAAATCATCCATAACAATTTCAACCGTCAACTGAACCTCCGCAGCCTCTCCTCCAGCTGACCCACAAAAAATCTCGGGAGTACTCAGACTTCGTGAAAAACTATCACCATGGAATGAGACAACCAACATCATGGGAATCATCCACTCTGGGGCCCCAACAGACCCTTGCTCCCAACACATCTACAAAATGGGCACCTCCCCAATCAGTGAAGAAGTCACCTGCATCTTGAACACATCCCTCAACACGTCAATGTTCCCAGAGGCCTGGGAACATGCAGTGGTCTACGCACTGCTAAAGAAACCTTCAGCCGACCCCATCCACCCAGCTCGCATTCTACTGCCCAAACTCCCTACCACCATACACAGCCACGGTCATGGAGAAAGCAATCCACAAGCAACTCACCGACTACTTTGACCTACACCAACTCCTGGGCACCACACAATCAGGCTTCAGACCCAATCACAGTACCAAGACTGCAGCAACCAACAACATCAGGATTACCCTACATCGAAGAGAAACAGCAGCCCTCATCCTGCTTTCCTCTCAGTAGCCTTTGACAGGGTCTCCCACTCCACCCTGATCAGAAGACTTCATGTGACATGCATCCAAGGGCCCTACCTATCGGGATTTGATCATGGTGCTGGTGACACTACCCTTGGAGTAAGTGAGGCCTGTTCCCTCTCAGCCAATGAGGTCTATAGGAAACCGATAGTGGGTTCTGTCAATAATATAAAATCCGTTAGGAAAGCCTTATGCTTCCTCTATAATACTCTCATTCACATTTAGAAAGGGGTAGGCAGGGACATAGAAATGCCCTGATCAAAGCAAGTGACTCATATGGGAAGAACCTTTTGGCTGGGACATGTTGGCAATATAGGATGTTGGAATCATAACATTTTCATCAAATGTACCACTTTTGATTTTCAACCATGGGATGGGTATCCAGTAAATAAAAGAAGATATCCAGGGTATACCCATAACCATTTTTACATATGTATCCCTCCATCTGTTCAGAAAAGCAATGTCTACAAGCTCCCACTAGGTTGGCTGAGACCAACTTCACTAAGTCTATGATTCTTTGATGGTCCTAACGATCATTTAGGCACTTGGGCAGCCTTTCATAAGAATGACTCTTCTCAGAAAAGACTATCTTTATTACTTCTTCCGCATCATCACCCACGGGTGGAGCTCACTGTTCCCAATAACCTGCGCGCGTGAGCACGCGCGCAGCAAAGTCAGTCTAAGCGCGCAGTGTGCTGTATTTAGCGCGCACATCCCGCAAAACCGTTCGCCCGCCGCTTTTAAATCGCGAGCGGCGCTAAAAACGGTCATTCCTGTGGCTCTGGGTTTTGAGAGGGCACAGCTGCGGGGCTGATTGTGACACTTTAAACTAGTATTCGTGTTACTTGCAGCGCCCGTGTGCGCTGCAATTAACATGAATACTAATTCAAAGGCCCACAATCAGCCCCGCAGCTGTGCACTGTTAAGAAAAGAAAAACAGTGTCTCGAACACGACGTGTGCTTTAGCACACGTCGTGTTTGAGACTCTGCTTTTCTTTATTGTGCCAGGTGCGGGGCTGATTGTGACCCTTTGAGATAGTATTCTTGTGAACTGCAGCGCCCACGGGCGCTGCAATTAACATGAATACTAGTTTAAAGGGTCACAATCAGCCCCGCAATGATTGGCAGGTTTTGTGCTTTTAATTGTCTTGACTCGTGAAAGATTGCGAGAATGTTCTTCTGTGCATTCGTCATGGAACGTCAGCTTCATCCCGCTGTGTTTCTATCACACAGTACCTCCTGTGGTGCACGGATGCTACATGCTTTTAGTTTGGCTAACGTGCCATTCTGGCTGGAAAGTCAACTTGGCAACTGTGGTCTAAACTGCAGAGACGGGTAAAAGTAAAGGCCTGTGCCAGTAACTATAATAATAAATGAGGAAATCCTAATCCAAAAATGAATCACTGCGTGTGTGCCATCAGGACTGAGCATAATCTTTACCACAGAGCTGGCTCGTCACCTTCCTCAAAAGAAAGGGGCAGATTTATGAGCCCCTTGCGCCACTTTTGCGTCACTTTTAACATGGGAAAAGTGACGCAAAAGTGGCGCAAGGGGCTCATAAATCTGCCCCAAAGTGTTCTGAAAGTCAGGTTAGTGAGACTATTCTATCAGCCTAGCTGTGGCCTAAAAGAGTGCCTCCCGCGCTCCACTTTCTAATGCAGCTTGCTTACAGCTTATGGTCGGCGTCAATCGAGTGACTCTGCAGCTGATTATAATAAATTATGAATGCCTTCTAGACTGCTTTATCTATTTTTTGAAATTTTGGCTGTAGTCTGATAAATTAGTTGTTTAACAATTATTTCTTATGCTTTGGAGCAGTGAACTTAAACATTCCCGTTGCTCAAATGGGTGTAATGTCCGATATTTATATGCTTCCCTCTTTATTCCTTTATTTTGCTCGCGAGTAAGTGTCACTCGTGGTCGCTGAAATGTCACACCTAATTTCACTGAAATTATGAAAATGTCACACATAGCAATCTGAAACCTTGGCAGCTATGACTTGGGCTAAAGGAGTACGTAAGTAGTTTAATTTTAGCGCCCAACAAAATTCACAATGTAAAGCAATGTCAAATGTGGGTGTATGTCAGGGTAAGCTGAGGCCCAGTACAAATGGACATGCAGAATTTGCCCACATGCATCATGTTTGTACTAGTTTATCAGTTCGTGGCTGACTACCTTTATGGTCTGGTACGGCCTACCGCCCCCTCCTCCCCTGACTGTGACAAAAACCAATATAACCTTCTTGTTTGGAATAACGATTAAAGGTCCTCCCGAGGGAGGGGGGGGCACATGCAACGGATGTGCTGCCAAGGGGAGGAAGAGATCGTCTCTTGCGCTCCCCCCGGCTTTAAGGGTCCCCGAGGGTCGCCCATGCCCCCGGAAGTGATCAGATCACTTCCGGGGCGCGGGGGAGCCTCCCATGACCCCGAAGTGATTCAATCACTTCCGGGGCATGGCCCCTAGCGCAGGCGGGGCCAATGAGTGGGGCGCGATTCGGAGGGCACGGCCGACCACCATAATGGCGGCGGGGCCGATGCTGGCCCCGCCTTCCTCAAGTAGCAACAGAGGGGAAGTACTCACAAAGAGAGCGAGAGAATCAGGCTGAGACAGCACGCCCGAGTGCCAGAGAAAGCAAGCCCCGGACACCGAAAGAGCACGCGAGCACCATGAGAAAAAAAAATTAATGCACAAGACTCGAGAGAAAGCCAGAGTACGGGTGACCCAGACAGGGCATGGGCAAAAGAGAGATAATGGGCACGAAAGAGAACAGCAGCATGGGTTTCAGAAAGAGAAAAAGAGAGAAAAAGAGAACATGGTTGCTACAGAGAGTGAAATGGCACAGGTGAAGGAACAGGAGCACTGGCACTGGAAAGCGATTAGGAATGTATATGTATAACCTAGGTTCCCTAAAGTTTGCAGCACCTCCTGAAACTGGTTATTACATCCCCTTCAATCCAGCCTATTTTCTAAAGGTTGGAGCTGCTCACTGTACTAGATTATATACTCTAATCGACCAACCCTGCCCCAGCATCACACTTATCTTTGCAAGGTTTTGAGGCTACTTTTATATTTTCCTGCATTAGTAATGAAGATATTTTCACCACCAGCCGCCAGAGGAAAGCTTTTTATTTTTTTTTAATAGTAAGTTGCAAACTGGTATATACACACTGCGAGTCCACCTTCTCTTCTGCTGCGTGGCTCTCAGGTGCACAGACTCTCCTTGCTGGTAGGGGGTTACAGTGAAAGAAGAGTAGGTTTTACTATCAAACAAATCTGCAAAAATGGTACTTACACACCGGTCAAACACATGGTCATTTGCCTTGCCTTAGCCGTTCGTAAACATGCCCCACACATGACCAACCGCCCCATGGCCCATGGCTTCTTACGTTCCTGGATCAGGAGTTTTGGACGTCGTCATCCAGGTGGGAGCTCCAGCAGTCTCGACCCCAGCTCCACAAATACTCACAAGAGCATTTCGAATGAAAGTTTAAACTGTGCTGTACACGGCTAGAAAAAAATGTATTCTGTGAAAAAACGGATTTGGTTCTAGGTGCACAGCTGCTCCACATTCCAAAGTTACCATCAGCTGCACGAGTCTCCAATCACCACCTACTCACACTCCCACTGTGTAATCTGCTCTATTAGAAAGCACTTCACTCTGCCTGCATCGGTGCTCAGTTAAGGAGCGACTGCTGCACAGCATAAGTATATGGTAGTCCACCTTTATTCCGAGCTAAGAACAAAACAAGTATTAGACCTATGAAAATGGGCCAAGGCACTACAAAGCATGGCAGCTTGGAAAGGCCCAGGAATGTCTTCCACAAACACCCTCCTTTACAGGACAAACACCCCACAAGCTGCCTGCATAAAACAATAATTCAATTGCTTGAACAGTTGTTCATGCTATTGCTTACAACTTATGGAAAGTGATATTCATTTTGCGAACAGTTCTGATCGGAGGACAGTCAGCACAGAGCCATTAGGTTTTCAGTTAACTAAACTCCTCTAACAAACCAAAGGCTATCATTTTGTGGAGGAAGAGCTTCCCTACTGCAGCCTAGAAAGGGAGGAGGTGAGGTTGCTAGGTTCCCTTTATTTTTTTTAAACACATTAACTGCGTTTTGTCCACGTTCATTTAACACATCGGAAAAGTTGTAGTTGTGATAACTCACAGCTTGGCGACTGCAGGGACCTTTCTGACACTCCCTTTGCAGATTCAAGTAGGCAGGCATAGATACACTGAACCTTTGTGAATAAAACAAGGCACCAGATTGTTCAGTTTGTATAGAATACTCTGCCAGCAGATTTCAACACAGCATTTTACATCGCTTCACATGAATAGAGCACAAATTCACAACGCTGTCCCTGCCATCACCGTTTCTAAAGGTGGGCAAAACATTCTGCTTCACAGAGCCTGGAGGACACCACAGATAGATACAAGAACTTAAAGGTGGATGAAGTCATGGAATTGTGAAACATAAGGGCAGGATATTGGTTGGAAGGCTTAGATTGGTGATACAGGGCATTTTAAGAAAGGTCAACTTGTCTCCCATCTTGGACACTTCACAGCCAGAACTAAGTTCTAAATGGGCTTTGCAGACAGAAGTGGCTAATATTGTGAAAACCTGAAAAAAAAAAAAAAAAAAATAAAGAATTGTGCGGTAATTGGGGAAGCATCAGGCCTATAATATGTTCTGCTCCAGCTGTGACTGGCTTCATGGCCAGTTTGCTATTGCGGTCTTATTGCAACAACTGGGCAACAAAGGCGGGGATGGATGTTATCACAGAAAGTGAGTGATGCCCCCATCTACATGCCACACTTACTAATGCCAAAAAGGATCCATAAATAAGTGAACAAGAAACACACACTCCATCCATGCAAGGTAAATGCCTAGCCCCAAAGCATACAAAGAAGGGAAGGGACAGACTGCTTGGCCACAGCGCCGGCTCTGTGAAGCAGAATTTTCAGCACAGACCTCTCATCACAGTACCCCACCCAGCAGTTATTAAATATAATAGATTGATCAATCCAAATAACTGCTTAACATAGCCACCACTCAAATTACTTTCATATTTCACTATACTAATTCAACACTAATTCTTATGGGTCCCAGAGTAGCGTGCTACTCGCCAAAAAAAGCATTTCAAAACCCCATCAGGGGTAGCAAGCGCTATATAAATACAAACCTCTTTCCCTCTTCTATCCCGCCATCTATGCTTCTCTGTCCAAATAACTGAATAACATATCCACCACTCGAATTGCTTCATATTTCACTATACTAATTTTCAACACTGATACTTTATGGGTTCAGGAGTAGCGTGCTACTCACCAGAAAAGCGCTTCAACACTCATCAGGGGTAAAAGGTGCTATATGAATGCAAACCTTTCTTCCCCTTCTATGCCTCCGCTATCCTTCTCACTCCAAATAACTGACTAATATGTGTGGAAATGTGCAGTATTTTCAGTTTTTTAAGCAAAAGTTTGGAGGGATATTTGGCGCTGGACACACGCGCAGTCTGGTTCCTGGCGCACATAGCCATGGCTGCAGCGCACAGAGACCCTACACTGCTGCACACAGAGGACAAAAATTAGAGGGAACATTGGTTGAGCAGCACGTTTCTGGCCAGCTCGTTCGTTACTGTGTTTCTTACAGGTAGCATGAAGGGAGTGCTCAAATCGCCAGTGCCACTTTCCCCATCAGGTACTCATATTCCATTGCCTTGACTTGTCAAATGGGGACAGGTAGCAAAATATAGACCTGGGTGCATTTTCATTTCTATACTTCAAACCTGTTTGTGATTTAGATGTGGTAGAGGCTGATGTTGACCGGCTGTCATGCACCAAAAGAACTCCCTACTGGTTGCCTCTACCTGAATACATAAGGCACACCCCTAGAAACCTTTACTCACATAATAACTGTACCCTCAAATCAAAAAGGATACAGTTCAGTAAATTGGATGAAGATTAGTTCCAGTTAATATTTTTATTTCTCGCCTACATGTATTTATGGCCTATTTATTCACTAGGAGGAATGAAGGTCCTGATGATGGCCAACAGGGTTGAAACTGGTCTGAGGTTGCTTGTATTCCTATCAAGGGGGGGCGTGACCTAGGAGTCCAAGCTAGACAGTTTCCATTGGAGCAGGACCAAGGATGATTTGCATAGAGTTGCTCCTTGTCTGGAGTGGAACGGTGAGCAAAATACAATAGAACGGTATGTGGACCAGAGTAACCTACCAGTGACTGAGATTAATTCAAGCATTCCATCCATCATTTATTGTTTTTCATATTGGATGAGCACACACATTGTAAACTGCATGTAGGATTTTGGATTAGCCATTTTAATGCTGCGGAGATGATTGTTGTATTATTTTAATTATTCTCCCTATTTTTCTCACTGGCTAGTTGGTTAAGACTTGCAAGTGTTTACTCCTGCACCCATCAGCACCAGGCCCAAAGCATCTTTCTCCTTAACAGAAGTGCTAAAGATAAAATCACATTAATACCTCTGATATCCTGAGCATTTAATTCTCCCGGTGCAAGCAAACATAAGAAAATTGAGACCAATATATTTGCGGGACACTGGGACACGAAAACACCAATTGTGAGTTCTCCTGGACAACTAATTGAACAACCCCCTGGAAAAAAAACTCAAAAATGATTCTCCGTTATTTTCGACCCACACCATCTACAAAAACACAGCATGAAATCAAAGCAATTCAGGGTGTCTTTGGAACTGTTAAATTATTTAAGAGAGTGTGATAATCTCATTAATTTGGATTACATGAGTCTGCACAATATTGCCAAGATCCAAATTTATGAGTAAGACTGAACAGTTATGTAAAGTTTTCCAGAACATTCCACCAGAGTGTGCTAGTGGGGAAACGGAAACAAGGAGTGCCCTACGCCAGAATGAGGCACCTCCCTTTGGCGGGTGAAGAGGGTGCTAAAGCAATAGTTTGACAAACATGTTGGTGCCATGGGTCACTTGTTTAGTCTTTTGATGCAACGCATTACGCCTGAATTGTTTTGTGGCATTGAATATTAATTCCTAATATAATGACACATTTTATCAATGCCCTAAAAATAAGTTTATCTTTACCAAGCAAGTTTTGAAAGTTATTACATTTAGCTCCCATCCAGATATTTGCAGCTGGTGCGTAACCCTAGGAACTATTACCAGATTTGGAATATGTGACTTGGAAGTTACACAAAGATGCTGCATACCCACGTGAACACACTAAGAGTTGAACCTAGGATCTGCAGGTTTATACATGGTCCTATACAAGAGACACATCATTACTGTAAATAAACTGCAAGACCGTGGCAACAAGTCTCACGTAAAAAGAGGACAAATATGTGCCTAAGTAATGTGTATAACAAACGTTTCCCCTTTCCAGGGTTTAAAGACTGTCGGCCATATTTCTCATTGTATGACACAGCGCAACGCAGCAAGACAAGTTGCTGCGCTGCGTCAAACGGAGAGAGCAAGAATGAGCAATATTTTCTAACATAGTGTGCATTCCTGCTCTCTTTGCTGGGATGCTCAGTGCAGCCTAGCGCCAACACAGGCACCCTTGCGTCATGGTGCACGTGTGCCTGTGTTGCAGGCAGGATTGTATTTTGTGCAGGAAGGGACACCATAGAGGAAGATTACCCTTAGAGAAAGTTTCCAATATGTAAGTGTGCTGCAGAATGCAGCACACTTAAAATGAGAAGAAGACAAGGAGAAGGGGTAGAATTTGTGACGCATTCTCAGATTTACCAGTGTTGATAAATCTGCAAATGGGCTAAAATCCATGGATGGATGCGTGGAAACATCCACTCTCCACCCATGGAATGCCTTCCCTGCGCAGAGTATCGCAAGGCAGTAACTTGCAAGGTGGCCTTGTGTGGCTTGGTAAATCTGACTTAAGGATTGCATTACCCTTGCACCACCCTGCATTACATAAGGACCACGCAATCCTATGATAAATCTGTGTCTGTATATTACCTGAAACTAAATATTTAACCTGGAAGATGCACACTAATGAAGAACCAGGCTGCTCAATGAAAGCAGATACCTCACGGCTGAGGAGCTGAGGGCAGTCTGGTCGGGAGTCTCCTATGCTGTGAAGGCCAGTAAAGAGGGTGCTGAAGAAAGAGACGTTTCAGGAATGGGCAAAGTGGGCTCTGGCCCAGGGCCCCATCCTTTCAGATGGCCCCTGATAGAGCCAGCTCTGTTCTGCAGAGAGGCTTACCCCGATGACCTTGAATAATTCTTAAACATGTTGTTTTAAATACCATTTTCCTTTTCTTTATTTTTAATGTGGGTAATGTGTATTATGAACATTTTGCTGAGAAAGTTGTTTTTATGTTTCATGCAACCTCCATAAAAAAGTTTAATTTAGGTAAAAACAGGACCTCACACATGAGAAATGGGAAGGTGTCACAGAGATTATTTGGAGTAATATTAGCAAACTGCTGCATTACAATATTGAAAACACGTCGCTATTAGATGTGAACAAATTTAGAATTTGGACTAATGTGCTTGTGCACTGTCAGTGAGCTAGCCAAAGAGGGCATGTAAGAGCTCAAATTGGATCTTAAATTCAAAGCTGTTTTGAACAGAGGCCACCAAAATACATTTGACCCAATGCCCCCAAATTCCATAAGATGTTCCTGGCTGAAGGGTTTATAAAGCACTCTGTAGACCATTAAGGAAAGATTGAGGCCATCTTCAAAAAATTGTTGTAGGTTCTTTAGTGGCACCTGAGGAGTCCTCTGCACTGGCAGCATGGTACCAAGGGTATCTGACCAATGGTTGAGAAATATGAGGGCCAAACAAGGCCTTCACAGAGTTAGGTATCGGTCACTTTGAGTAGGTGAAGCTTCTCTTAGGTCGGAGAGCAAGTAGAGTATACATGATGATTGGCTAAAGGCCATCAAGAGGACCTGTAAGAATTCTAAAGCCCAGTGAACGGATGATGGACTGCGCATCACCAGAGAGTCTCCAAGAGTCATCACTCAATTGAAAGTGACTCAGGCCCAATGGGTGATCTGAGTTCCAGCTGAGGATCTGAGTTGGTAGAATGTTGCACCCTGGGAGCTGTCTGATGGCTGGCTAAATGTGTCTGAGAAATTGCAGAGGGTCTCTGGGGGCGGATGAGGACTGTTTTATGTTTGGCCAAAGTCTAACTCGGGATTCCTAAGGATTGGTGGGAGGGTCTGGTTGGGTCAAATTGGATTATGTGAGCACTGGTTGTGTCAATGTGATTATCAACTAAGATTGGTCAATGTGGTACTGTTCTGTGTGTGAGAAAAAGTTTGCAGCTCTACTACCTCGGCTGTACCTGTTGCATTTTTAAAAGAAATCTTACAATTGATGCGGCCGGATTCTTGCCTACCTATTTATCTCCAAAAATCCTCTCAGGTCGCCAGGATCTTTTTATCTGCTAAATGGCGTAGAGGGGAGGAAATCCGATTATCAAAACGTAATCACCAAAGTTAGACTTCATTTGGAAAGGACCACTGACTCCGAATCTAAAATTTATAAGATTTTATAACAACCAAAAATAGCTGAACATACAGACACCTCAATACAAGGTGTAGAAGATATAATGGGCACTAATACAAAAGAAAGTCTACGGATGATTCTCATTCGACTCAAACAAAAAGAATCACTGACTCCAGAATCATCAAGAAAGAAATGGTTAAGCCAATATCCAAATTAGGAATCATTAGTCTACAAGGAAAAGCATTAGTCTATCCCTACACTACCTCTAAGGTGACATCCCTACTTAGCATTTCCCTTCCGAGGCAAGGAGAAAGAAGGTGTCAGAAGTGAAGACTTCCTAAGAAGTACATTCAGTTAGTCAGAGCTCGTTCTAAGATGCTCTTTCGAGCTTCCCGTCTAAACCTCAACTGCTCAACCCATGGGGCACTGTCCCTAATACAAAACCCCCAAATCATTGAACACGCCCTTCGGCACAGCTCTTCAGTCAGGTCTTCTCCCAGTAGGTTTCCATCAAACTTGTAAGGCATCCAACGATGGTTAGCTTGACCTTCGGTCCCAGGCACCTTCTCCGCTGAAAGTATCATCCTCACATTCCAGTGTACTCCCCTGTTGGCTTCTCGCAGCATCCTAACTCCTAAAACAAAGACCTAGTCTCACTAACGAGCTAAATGTCCTTAGACGTGCAACAGAAACATGGGAACGAAAAACATTTTACGTCTCCAAGATTTTGCATCTTCCTGCAACCCAAAGCCTTTACCAAGGGAAATTGTTTTCGGCCTACGACATTTAGCTAACATAAGAAAATGAACAGGCCTTTATCTTTACGTATATACGATCAGACCTTTACACTGTTAAGCACACTATTAAATCACACTCTAAGCATTAGTTCATTATTCTCATATAAGTAAATAAGCAACCTACATGTATACTTTTAACATGGCACATGTTTAACCTAACACATTGCATTGCACAAAAACGAATCATTCGCATTTACTAAATACATTTACAGTAGCTTGCAGCGTCACTCTTCACAAAAGCATTATTACAATTCTAATCACCTCTACGTTAAACGATTACAGCAATACATTTCTATGGCACTTTTAACTTACATCGATTAATATGCAGGTGCTGACTAACAGTGAATATGATGCACCCCTACAAATATCAGAATCACATGACGCTCTATCACAATGCTGCTACTTTTTGTGAACGCTGTGCATTTAAGGGGGATCTTGTACAGTTCCTGACTGTGTTGTGCCTGCTCCTCGTGTGCAAGGGACTTTAAGCCTGTACTCTTCCGACTGCCTGTGCTGGATGCACTGCTGGGTACTTTGCATTTCGTGTCGGGATGGTGGGGTTGCAACATACCCCACTTCATATTACTTTTGCGCTGCTACCTTTAAGCTGAGGCCCAACTGCTTTTAATTCACTATGCCTGCAGTGTTCATTATTTACCTCTAAACAATTTAGAAAGTAAAACAAAAAGATAAAACACTTCAATTAAATATTGCTTTACAGATTGGTTTTCATGAAAATGGCTTTATTGAAAACATCACAAAACTGATATTTATTTCAAAACTAGGAAATCATTTAGAAACTCATCCTCAAATGAGTATTTCTGAATTACTTTGGCAGAGTTAAAAGAGTGCTTAGCCCTTTAAAAGTGTTGTTATATATAAGCTCATACATATTAAGTTTAGATTTAAAGAAGCAGTGAAATATCAACCAAGTAAATGTCAAAATACATTTTCTTTGTTTATAAATAGCTGTTAAACAAAAGAATCGTCCGGAGCAGACTGATACAAGCTGTTCACGCTCATTGATAAAATAATCGGTAAATATGCACAACTCTTTTTAATTTATCGCCACCTTTTCCGAGGTGCTAAATTGAATCTATTTCTCAGACACAGCCCCCAACCCGACTTTGAATAATTCTTCTCAGTTGTAAATGAGAGTGGTGTGAAACGCTACGAGGTGAAAACACCTTAAATGAAGTGCAGAAAATGTTAGCACTGACCCAGTTTTACCTGACGGGCTGCAGAGTGCTTGCTGTGCCCCCCTCCCCTCGCCACTCAAATGAGCAACTTAACAAACTAGAGCTCTAAGTGTTCCAGGTCTATGAGTGGGAAGCTCATCTTGTCCATGCTTTTTTTCCTATACATTCTCCGATTTGAGGTACTTTCGTTGCCATTATAAATTAGAACTACAATTCCCAGAATGCAAAGGTAACCCTGTGCCTGGATGGCATACTCACACATGGACCTGGTAAAGTGGGAAGAGCTCTTATAAAGAACACATGGAGTGTCCATATGCAGAAGAGAAGAAGAACAGCAATGTGGGAAGCACTCAAAGGGTAATCAGAGGCAGAATTCAATTAATAGCTGCAATACAGATTCTATTATATCCAAAGTCCAAATGTATGGTCCTTACACATTCAGTTCCTTGAGTCAAGGAAACTGGTATAAGATATATTCAACTTTATTATTGCATCCTCCAAAATAATTCCTCAGCAGCGTCTCTCCAGAAAAAAAAGCCACATTTATCCTTCAAACTTCTTTTTTCAAGTTATAGCAACATGTGACTATGTATTACTTAACCTGCTAGCAGGGACGGTCTGGGGAACCAAAGATTGCCCTGGCAAAAATGCTCAATCCTGCTCCCCTCTCTTTGTCTCCTTGCACAATCTTTCTCTTTCCAGCCATCTACCATCTATTCTCTCTCTCTCCTCCCTCTCAGATCGCTTTCTCTCTACCTTCACTCTCCCTCCCTCTTTCTTTCTCTTTGAAGCTTCCCTGTGCCTGCTGCAATTAACATTGAGGAGCTGAAGAAAGTGACAGAGGCTTTCAGAAGGCCTCCAGCTCACCAGGGAAATGCCCGTTGGAACAAAAGGCCTGTTCGGCCCTGCCTGCTCGAATATATAGAATTATAGAAGCATAACTAACAATTGAAGGTTTGCTCTCCACCAAGTGTCTTCAAGTCACACGAGAAACAACAATAGCAAAGCAATAGACCAGCCAAAGCAATGTCTATTGTAGGAAGATCAGGAAATCCCAGAAGTCTCTTCATGCAGCCAAGCCACTACTGGAGCCAGGAAACACTAGAGAAGGAGTGGGGGGAAAGTAAGGTAAGTAATGACTGACACAGATGATCTTGGTTACAGGTAATTCTGATTAGGAGTAAATAATTTCACCATTACTCCACGTTCCTCCTTTTCCTTGCCAGAGCACTGAATACCCAAATTGCCGTGCGATAGCCCTTTTTAGATGCCTGAGATATAAAGAGGAGTTATCAACATCCAAAAGTTACATTTTCAGTATATCTCATTTGGCTACACAGTGAGGACCCAAAAGTCGATAACTGAGATTACATTTGGGATTATTATAAATTCCAAGCCAAACTGATGTATTCAAGTCTCAAGAATACATTGTAAAAATCAGGGGCGGCTCCTCCATTGGAACGGAGGAGTGTGGCCCCACTTAAATTACCACCAAAACCCCAGAGATTAAAAATAAAATGACTATTCATTACCATTTTGCGACGATCAGCCACACATGTGCACTTTAATCATCTCTAACCCAGCTGTCTTAAAACAGCTGGGTTAGAGCAAGTGCAGGCCTCCAGAGTGGTGTGGAGCGCTGAGAGAGGCCGCTCCCGCCAATCAGGGCGCTGCTCCCATACAACATGAGAGCGGCGCCAGGACTGGTCAAGGGAGTTGCAGCATCCAGCTCTTGGAAGAAGAAGTCCAGAGTGGAGGACGTTGTGTTCATCTTTAGGTAACAGTTAGCATTTTGTTGAAATATTATTTTCGTGTGCATGTACGTGCCCTCTCAGCCTCCCCCCGTAGAAGCCAGCCACCAATGGTAAACTTACGGGAATCCCTATTGGCAGTCAAAACCGTCTAAGAAAGTTTATTCTCAATAACATGAAGCATACAAGGAATTCTGTAATGGCGATGCAGAAAATAAGGAACAACATCTGGTGATCAGTACATGATTTCCCAGTCCACTTGCCTATACGTGAGTAAATCTAAGTTTCCTAAACTAAACCTAAACAAAGTAGTACTAATTGTGGAAAGTCCTAATTAGATCCAGTAAAGTATGAAGGTGCCAGCATTGCAAAGACTTCTGTGGAAGTTCTTCTAAACCAGGAATTTTGTATAGAATAAAGCCACAGAACAGAAATATAGCAAAGAGGTCTGTACACCTCTATGCCTCAAGGGAATCTGACTAAAGCTAAAGTGTGAACACTGATTAAACTTCACAGAACATTTGAGAATCCCTCATCATCTGTCTCAGAACTTTTCCACCTTCTCACAGTAAAACTTGGCTGTTTCATTCCATTCTCCCATTTCTTGGTCTGAACATCAGAAGATCCTTGGAATCCTACCGACTCCAGATATTCACATGAATCGGGGTCCTCCGTTTCTAAGCACCTCACGTTTTAGCCATAGGTTCTCCTCCAGAGCCTCACCATCTCTCATACACAATGGGCCTTCCACTAACTATGAGATCATGTGAACGCAGCCACAAAGAAGAAGAAAAAATTGAAACTGAACAAATTTCAACGTTGAAGGTTAAACATTAGAGTCCAAACGCTTAAAAACGTTGATCAAGCATGTAGCAAAACACTTCAATACACATTGAAATGCATGGATATGGATACATATACAGTTATAAAATAAATGCAGGATACTATTTGAAGGAATACATGAGTATATACATATATATATATATATGTGTGTGTGTAAATATAAATATGTATATATACATATTCAGCAAAACTACTCAAACAACACAAACACAGCTATATTTGAAAACATTAGTATGCACACTCATATAAATGTTTGAATTATACAGCGAATGCACCTTCAGTATTCCAGTCAAGTGCACCACTTTAATTTAATGATACAATACAATACAAAAAAACTTTATTCGATCATTGATTAATAATCATAAAAGTACATACATACATAAGTAATAAAACATGAGGGTACAGCAGGTTTTAAGTTAATCACATATCAAAAAAGGGTGCTTTTCCTCAAGCGTATCGATTTTAAAATATATACAGCAGTAAAAAAACAGATGTCCTGTGAATTAAGTCCAAATAAAAGCCCCATGGCCGATACAATAGTGGATACATTATATTTTTTGAAAAGCGGTTTCAGATATACTTTACGAAGGTGGAGATAAAGAGGGCATAACAATAAAAAAATGCTCCGTACTTTGCTTTGTGGTCCCATCACACGGACAGGGGGCAGTAGTATAGGTCTTCATTACAGGATACGCAACAAGCAAATGAACAATCCCCATCCGTAATCTTGTCAATACATATTGGTGGGATCGGATAGTAACCAATTTAAGGTATCCTGAAAGCCCCATTTCTTCCTTAGTGTATCTGTCGTAAAAAACATGTGAGGAGAACTGAGCAGTAGCTGCGTTACGCTTCACCATGCTAACCCTCAGAAATTCATGTTTAATCTCACTCTTCAGGATATCTAAAACACTTGGGGGCATATGTATGAAGCTAATTTTTACTCGCAAACGCTGCGAATCGCAAAATACAGCGTTTGCGAGTAAAAATTCGCAAAACGGGATGTATTAGGCAAAATCCCATCGCAAAATTAAGGAATTGCTAATTTAGCGATTTCTTAATTTTGCGTAATCATTTAAGAAATCGCACATTGCGATTTCTTAAATGATATGTAAAAAGCACCCAAGTTGTGCGAATTATCCTTAAGAAATCGCAAATTACCACCAACTTCCAGTTGGTGGTAATTTGCGATTTCCTTTCAAAATGCACTATTTTTAATTATGCAAAGTGCCACGTGACGCTCATACATGCCCTTAGGGCATGTATGTGCGCCATATGCACACACATGCTCATTTCAGGGGTGCATCAGGGTGTCATCATGACACCCTTGCACCTTTGAAATTATTCTCAAATAGCGATTAGCAAATTGCGAATTCGCTATTTGAGAATTACTTCCCATTCATTCCTATGGGTCTCCTGGCCCATAGAAATGAATGGCCAGGTATTCCTTAATTGCGATTTCGCAATTTGCTAATCGCAATTAAGGAATTTTAAGTAATCGCAAAAAGTTTGCGAATTTTTAAATACATCCCGTTTTGCAATTCTCAAATAGCGATTCCTTAACAATCGCTATTTGAGAATCGCAAATGGTGATGTTGATACATATGCCCCAAGAAGGGTTATCACGCACCGTGAGATTAAAAACATCATTAAATGTTCGGATAATATAGTTAAGCCAGGGGATGCGGGAACATTTGTCCATGTGAAAACAATCTAAAATAATCTTTCTTGTAAAACCAGTCTGTTCCTTAGCCCATATAGATCTCCATACTAACAGGGGTCTTAATCTGATCAAGTCAGATAGATGTTCTAGACCAACCTCCTGATGGATCAGCTTTGTTGAGGCAGAAGATGGTAAACACAGGAGTTTTTTGACAAATTTGTTTTCCTCAACCTGGAGCATGTTGTTATTACAATGGCCCCACACTCCTGAGCCATATAGGGCCAGAGCAACACATTTATGGCGATATAGGTACAACATGTCTGGTATCCGTCTTGAGCCTAACTTGGATGCAAACCTAAATATGCCAAAAGAACACTTGGCCATTTTGGCTCTTACATTAATCATTTCAGGTGTCCACATCCCCCCACTGTTAAAAGTGATACCCAGATAACAGAATTTGTCCACCACTTTTATAGTTTGGTCCATAACTGTGAAGGGCCTTAAGTTTTTAATTTTCTTCCCACAGGGCATTATAAAAGTTTTCGAATTATTAATTTTTAATTTTCTCACATTAATAAAATCTGCAAATTTATTCATAAGTTTTTGCAACCCTAAAGGGGTTTGTGAGAGCAGAACCGCGTCATCCGCGTAAAGCAATATTGGGATGGAAAGGCCGCCAGCAGTCGGTGCATCTGCACTGATGGTCCGTAGTTCCGACTCGATTGCATTAATAAAAAGGGAGAAAAGAAGAGGTGCAAGGACGCATCCCTGCCTAATTCCAGAACCTACTTTAATACTGAGTGTACACTCCCCCGATTGCCCGTATCGTATCTTAGCCGTCAGATTCCTATAAAGTTGGGCCAAGAAATAGATAATATCCTGTGGAGCACCCATGTCCAACAAGGTTGACCACAGAAGGCCATGGTCAACCAAGTCAAAGGCACTGGTCAGGTCGGCAAAGCAAAGAAACAACGAGCCTTGTTTAGCCCGTGTATATTTGCATATAATAAGGTCTAAATTAATGCACTGTTCTATGGTGCCTAACCCCTTGCGGAATCCGTACTGAGAATCCGCAAGGATCCCTTTATCTTCTACCCATTCCTCCAGGCGACTCAGTAATACCCTACTCATAATTTTTAGGGAAGCAGTGAGGAGAAAAATCGGGCGGTAGTTTTTTGCCTCACCCCTCTCCCCTTTTTTATACACCGGGATAATGATTGATTCCCCCCAAGTCTGTGGGGCCGCAATCATTGCAGCAGCATTAAAAACCTTTGTTAACAATGGGCTCCATATGGAAATCTCGGCTTTATAAAGGTCAACGGGTACCCCATCAGGGCCCGGCGCCTTTCCCCCCTTACTGACCCGGATGGCAGCGTCCACCTCAGAGACTGTGATATTAAGAGGTATGGGGATAAAAGCCAGGATTTCCCTATCCCCCCCTACAGCTAGTCCTTCGGGGTTAAAAATACTAGTAAAATGAGCCACCCATTGTTCCTCAGATACCTGGGCAGACATTACCGGGACTCCTATCCCTCAGATGAGTTAAGTATTCCCTTCTGAGGGTTTTAACTGCTTCCTTATCTCTGGGTTTACCCTTAAGAGCAACTTTGAGTCTTTGTAAGGATTTAGTACATTCCCTGTTAAACCATCCCCCGTTAATCCTAGGGCCCTTTGGTTTTCTTCCAGTTAAGATTTCTGCAATGTTTTTATTAATGATGTCGAAACTAGCTAGAATATCAGCATTATCCTTTTCGGGTTCGAGACAGCATTCCACCTCATCTATACAAGCAGACACAATGGTACATAGTAAATGTTCCTCATTTTGCCTACCCCATTTAATTCTAGGGCCATTGGGCCTATGTGGAACTACATCTGTCACTGCACCATGTAACGCCTTTACTTTATCCCCCCACAAGGAGAGATACATTGTTAGACAGTTATGATCGCTTAGGGCTGGGTCTACTATTACGGGTAAGGAACACAAAGCTGTAATACTGGAGGAGACAATGAGGTAGTCGTTAACCGTGGCACAATTCCTACCAATAAAGGTCGGTACCGAATTGCCCTCACTGTCTACGCCAGGTAACATAATGCATAAATCCATTTTAAGCATAAGAGTGTTTAGGGATTCCCCATAAACCGAATGTAAAAAATGGGTCTGATCTTCCCCCACCTCATCCCCATGCCCACACACCCTTTTGCCAACAAATGGGCACATGTGAATGTTGAAATCTCCGCCCCACAAAATATCAAAAGACACATCACTGCGCCCATATAACCTTTCCACCTCCGCTTCAAGTTCATCAACCATATCTGTTTTTGAGTGGTTAAAGACATTGTTGTAGTGGTTTATAACTAAAACATTTCGCCCATTCCTGTGTTGTAACCACAACAACTGAGAGTGCAGACCGACGGTCCGGTGGATTTTTACTCGAACCGGTAACCTCACAGAGAGCAATATCACCATTCCACCACTGGCTCTCCCCATGTTGGATATTAAAGTACACAAATATATGGTACTACATGCATGTATACATGTCACAGTAGTGACCTGAAAGGGTGGAGCCAAAATCACACTACTGCATCCTCATTCCAATTCATTCTCATTAAAACTTCCAAAGCAGAACATTTGTGGCAATGACTTGAAAAAGTACACAGACGATAAACATAAGTGAAACATCCACAGCACCTTTAGTTACACATTGCAGTTATTACCCCTTTGAATGTGTTTCTCATCCCAGTCTCGACACTTTGAGGATGCTCTACCCCCAAGACAGGCAGTATCCCAAGCTTTTTTTTCATCTGAAAGAATATTAGAGTATGGCCTCTTTTTATCACCTTATACTAACCTGTAAAAAACCCTCCTACCTCCATGGCACTAGATGGTTTTCTGTCCCTTGAGAGATCATTCTCCACAAGTAAGTACTTTAATATATTGAAGTTTTGATTACTGTTAGCTACTCATGTGGATGTGCAAAAGCAGGCAACATTTATTTGTCTAATGTTTATGGGTGTGCTCCTCGCTCTTTTGCTGAGCCAGGGTGAGTAGAAAGCAGCATCTTCTGGATGCCAATAGAACAAAAAGTCAATTTTTGAGGCAGCTGGTGAGGCTGTGTTCGAGTTCAAGGAACTAGGCAGGCACACGTATCCTTAACTAGAATTCACACCGCACAGGATTAGCAATTGTTGATAAGAAATGGATGTAAACAAGGCCACTGCCTTGGTATGGTAACAGTTGATCCATAATGAAGGCAGTTAAAGCTCTCCAAAAAGTGAAAGAACACAGAGCCTGAGTTGGACATAGAGGAGATCATTTCTTTAACACGACGCAATCTGGAAAACTTTATTAGGGATGCAGTGAGCTCGTCTTTTTGAATTAGACATCAGTAAAGATACAAAAATGTAATATGAACATCGATGAGGACCAGGATGAAGGTCTGAAAGGGAGATCTGTCCAGGTGCAACTGTTTCAAGAGCTACTCAGTCATATAAGAAAAGTGATAGATTGTTAGCCTAAGCCCAAACATATATAACTGTTAATTTCAGAAGGTGATTATTTGGTTATCCTAGATTTTCAAGCTAAATACTTCATCTTCCAAAACATTCAGAAAGTCAACAATATCTCAGGTTTGCAATACAGGATCATAATTTTCGGTGCAGAGATCGCCGTTCCAAGACTTCCCTTCCTGTCTCTGTTCTTTGCTAAGGATTTTAACAGAGGTAATGGTTCCTGTGGAGGCATTATTGCGATTTGAAGGCATGCAACTCTTTTCTTATCCTGATGACTGGCTGACCTCTGGTTCTTCTTTTTTAAAGGCCAAGGCCAGTGTTGAGGATGTATGCAGCTGTCTGGAGTCTCTGGAATTCATTATTACCTTTAAAAGTCATGCCTTCAACCAACACAACAGACGATTTTCATTGGTGATGATTTCAACATGCGATGGGGATAAGCCTTTCTTACTGAATCAGGATGGCAAGACCTCATCGTCAGACTTGTTAGCCCTTGCATTGGCATCTACCAGAACCTGAATAACAGTTCTGGGATTGAAGGTACGAGCCCCTACTATAGTTCCTTGGGCTCGCGATCTTCTAAAGCCCCTATTAAATTACATTCTGAGTCATTGGTCTCTGGTGTCTCAGAACTACGAGACATTCAGGTATCTGACATGGTGAAACAGGTGTTAGAAGGTGGTTGATAACTGACAACTCGCAGAAGAGTTTTGTTTCTGGGGTCCAATTACCTCTTTATTGACTATGGAAGCAAGCCAATGCAAGTGAGGAGCAATGTAAATAACAGGGAACTAGTATAAAACAGAAATTCTCATTTTAGATTGGAAGGAGTTGATGGCCATTTGGCATGCTCTTCAGAAGGTTGCTCTCCATCTGGAAGGGAAGTCAGTACTAATCAGAATCGACAAGCAGGTGGCAAAATATTGAGTCACCAGACAGGGCAAAACAGAGAACAAATACCTAGCAGGAACAGCAATGATCATATGACCTTGGGCAGAAGCTCATCTCCTCTCACTCACTAGAGGCAATATATAAACCTTGGAGGGAAAACATTCAGGCAGGCAGGCTCCGTCAAAATATGCAATTGTTTCAGTCATTCCGCCCAAGTTGGGAGGCTTTCCAGAAGATAGGGGAGTTGTTTGGCTATCCATGGCTGGATTTGTTAGCATTCCGGGAGAAGGCTTTGCTCCCTCTGTTTTGTTTGGAGGCATGGTGCTAGCAAGCCTGGGCAAAGGATGTACTAGCAAGCCCTTGTTGGATGGAATTCTTTACTTCTTTTCCCCTTTACCTCTTCTCACCGAGGGTGCTATGCAAGATTCAGGGGAAGAAGTGGTGGTAATTCTTGTATCTCCCTTCTTGTCTTGACGTCCATGGTTCCCATTGTTGGAAAAGCTGGCAATGGACCATTACTTTCACATCCTTATACATCCCTCCCCTCTGAGGCGCTCACGTACTGCTACAGAAGGAGCTAGTGAATTTACATCTCATGGCATGGAGAGACTTGCATTACAACAATTAGGTTGCTTTAGACAAGTAGTAATCTCATGGCATGGAGAGACGTGCATTACAACAATTAGGTTGCTTTAGACAAGTAGTAATTGACAATTGAAAGTCACCAACTCTGGCAGTATATTCTAAGCATTTGTCAACTTTTGAGAACTGGTGTGACAATAAGTCCTTAGATGGAAAACCTGTTTACCCTTGACCTTTTAAGGGAAAGGTTCCAAAAAGCAATCAGGTAGCTTAAAAGCCTCAGGTTAATTAAACCAGTTGCCCCAAAACCAGTGGTTTCCTGAGTCCTGACAATTGTTTTGAAAGGTTTGCAAAAAAAACTTTAGGTTCCTGGAGGAGGCAACATTGTGTTGGTTCTTATCGAAGGCAGCATGTCTGATAAAAGAATAGGTTGGTTATTCCCTATCCAAACCTGAGAATTCTTTTCACATAAAGTAGTGTTAAGGTCAGATCCAAAGTTTAGACCAAAGATCAAGAAAAAAGTATACATTTTCTCTGGATATAGTTTATCTATCAGCAGGTTGGGAAGTGCGGAAAGCTTTTCAAACTCACTCAACAAGAGTAATTTCTACTTCATTGGCAGAAATGTGTGGGGTTTCTTTACAAGAAATAATGTAGAGGTTGAAATTGTGTAGTGATGATTTAATTAATTTTGCTGCAGGTGTTCCACTAGCTGCAGTTATGTTTATGCATGACATTTTAATGTACTGCATAAAATTATTAACTACTTGCTTGGTATTGTCTATCCATATGTCCAGAAATGCTTTGGTATATCCGCAAAGAGTCAGGACTGGGATGAGGAATACGGAAGAAGAAGCAATGATTCTATTACTCACTGGAATTCTTTATTTCCTTGGGTCTCAGTGCTTCTCTTCTCAGTCCACAACCAAAGCCCCCTCCCTTTACTTTCTGGTGGCACCTCCAATATGGACGGAGCCTGTTATTAGCAGGCAGCCATGGGCGAGGGGGGAGATATTTTCCTATGTTAGTATAAAGGAAATAGAAAGAGGTTTAACGGGAAAATACGTCTGGGGGTGGGTCTGTCACGGGTTCTCCTCGAAGGGTCAGGACTGGTATGAAGAGCACTGGGGCTCAGGGTAATGAAGATTACTGGTAAGTAATAGGATCAGCCCACAGATACAATCTTCAGTACACCATTCACAAAACAGGCATCCCGCCAGTACTTGAAGAGGGAGCCAAGGTGTGTGAGGATGCTCAGATTTCATCTCTCCAGCTCTTATGACATTTCTGCTACAACCCATATGTTTGAAAGGCAATTCTCAGACACAGCTACAAACAGAAGACCTTTTTGAAAAGGCCACTGCTATTTTCTATTATGCAGATCTATGTTCACCCATGTCTGACAGCATTTTGTAACTTAAAACTAATAACACAGGTGTACAGGAGAGGGTGAAAAGAAAACACAATTTCAACTATTTATTAAAACACAGATGTGTAAAAGCTATTTCTTTTTTTATGAAGTTTACACATTTTTTAAACATATGACCTTACTAGTTTATATTGCTAGGCAGAAAAAAGCATATATTTCTCCGGTTTAATTTTCGTTTACTGCTCTCCCATTTATGCAAACTTAACAATTTGTTTCAGCAAATAGAGGCAATGATTAGCAGTCTGTTTAATGCAGTATTGTCGGCCATGCATGAATCTTCAAATATTATATCTCATATGGTGGGTTGGCACTTCCAGATCTAAGGAGATACTAAGCACCTACCCTGCTAATTTGCACAAGATTCTATAATTTAAGTGATTCAAAAATATGTGATGACTAATAAATAGAAAAGATGAATTGGAAACAATTACCGTACCCACCTCCGCCAAAGACGTGGAATCCCAAATTAGTAAATTGCCACTCAATTTGCAATTACTATAAGAAGCAGCATCAGGTGTGGTTATAAAAAAAAAATTCCTATATATCACGCAGCAACTCCCTAGAAGTAATATGTCCTCAATTTTCTCGGAGCTACAGAGGTGAGAGGAAGTACATTTGGGAAACATAAGTGAATTGGTACGTGAATAACAATTTAGGGGCTCATTATAATGTCGGACGGATCGCCACTGACAGCCCATCGGTGGCGGTCTCCCCTACAGTCCAGATTCGGTCGGACTGCTGCATTACGATGCCAGTGGTTGGAGAAGAAGCTGTGGGGGGAAAGACCGCCACCTCCAACTGAAACGTGGCCCTAGGGGCACATGTAGTGCCCCCACACACAGCCATGCACATGCACTGTGTGCTATGCACCACATGGTGCATGGCACTCGGTGCATGAATGGTCACATATTGTCATTTTCCTTTGCGGCATGTGCTGCAGCCCTTTACCTGGGCCACAGCACAAGTCGCAATGGAAAAGGGCAATTACCGACCGCCACACCAGCGGTCCTATCACAATTTGGTTGTCGGAACGACCGCCTGCATGTCAGGCGGTCTTCCGACCACCGTGATGTCGGGCGGCAGTCCCACCGCCGGCATCATAATCAGGCCATAAATAACCTGGGACCATGTGAAAAATAAGCTCAAACCTACAACAAAGGGGTAAGGAATATGCTTATAAACAGACATTTCCCACCTCTGCCATATTAGAACTCACAAGATACTGTACTGGATGTATATCAGAAACTCAATTGCCAAAGAAAGATTAGCTATTGGAATAACATCTACAGAGAAATAAAGACACGTTTAACATACAACATTGATTAATAGAGTCCAAATGGCAAACAGAAGTAGAGTTACTGCTAAATCGTAATAACTGAGAAGAGGCATCAGTCTTATAATATCAAAGCCCTACGAGGAGGACATTTCTAAATAATGCAGGCATATGCACAATAGCTAATCTACTATACCTCAGAACCTCTTCACGGGTGTAATGATAATATATCAAGTAATTATCCCAGATGCAATGGGGGGAGATGGGTACATGTGATTTGGAGATGCCCAAACCTACAATAAGTTTAACACAAAGTTATAACATTTGAAAAAAACTACTTATGAATAGAAATGAGACCTGATGCATTAGCGATATTAATGTTCTGCACTCGAGAACAAAGGGGCTACATTGAAGGGGGCAAGATATTAGTGGTGTTTATCTATTTTAAGTGATAGATCTGAAATAATGATGTACTGAAAGCAGCTGAACCATCAAATCACCAAATGTGGTTAAAAAACACACAAAAAATTGTGTTTGAAAAAGAAAATATGTATCGTACACGAATAGGTACAATACTTGTTTTTTTTTTTAAAGATATGGAGTAGTTCCAAGTACTATACCAAAATGGAATAATAAATTAATATATATGTTGATTGATATTGGTTGTTGCTTGTGATGATATTAAGATATACATTTGCAGAAAATATTTTAAAAAGGGATATGGTATCTCATATTATTGAATTGTAAAGGGAACAAATATTGTTTTGAAAGGCCAAAAGGTTCCAATCTCAATAACTGCATTTCATGCTAACATCACCCTGTTTTTTATATTGTTCTTTCTGAAGCACTAATTTTCAGTGGAAACCAACAGAAGGGTAGATTCACAAATCACTGTATTTTGCAACAGTGTATTTTGTAACAGCACAGCAGGTCCATGTGTTTATAGTACACTTTATACGTTAAGTCCTGTATAGTTTTCTATTTTATAATGTTACAGAAGAGTTAGAACTATCTTGGTGGTATTTTAACCCAGTTTGGCGTTGTGGGATCTGATTAGCACAAGTTCACTGAACTCTGCTGAAGCAACATATCATTTAAACTATTAATTTGATCTTGTTATTAAAACCATTGTGGTATTTCTATTACAATTTAAAAAACAAAGAGTAGTGTACTATTCCTAGGATGTAGGGTAGTGCCCCAACAAACCCAATAAACAATCCAAAAAATAAAACAAGTGATTTCCTCCAATTTGATTAGTTAGGAAAAAATTTAAGAAACTGTTTTTAAAATGATACTCTTGAATAGAAAGCTTAGTCTCATAAATGTTGCATGACTACATGTCCCAGTTGTATCACAAATGAATAACTGATGGCTAGTTAGCATACATTTATCCCATCCAGCTGGTAATATGGGCCAGCAGATTTAGAGGTCATTGCAGATCTTTGCAAGCTTTACAGTTCACAACTCTGAATCCCTGAAAGGGAAATGCAGCTTTTCCGAGGTTAATGGATTGAGTACAATTATGTTTGGTGATAGTAAAACATGTTAGTTACAGTGCTCATAAACAACAACACCATTTTAATAAGAGCTATATGAAAACAGCGGCTACTGAAATATCACAATATAGGTATACTTTGACCATAATATCGACTAAGGAAATATCATAACGGTAAGCATATATTTACTATAAATAACCAACTGTGGTGATATTTCAGGAGACAATATGGCCACAATATCGACATTGGTTTATTTCCTTGAACATGATAACTTTGGTAAATTACCATATATACAAATTATTGTATGAGTTTAATTTGGACTTGCAAGCTGGCTAGGAGAGAGAGCAGTGCTTTCTGGGTTAGTAAGAGACATGAAAAGTTAATTTCTTCTTCCTCAAAAGGGGATCTTCCTATAGACTCTCAACAAAATAGCCATGTACCAAATCTGGCTACAGTGCAATAATGCAAGCCTTATGAGGTCTCTGTTCAGCAAGGGCTTAGTGGAATAGCCAATAGAACCATTGTGCTAAGGGTAAAAAGGATATAGGTCACCAGCAATGGAAAGCAGAAAGGTAAGCTAACTCCTGAAGTCAGCCGTGCAGCACATACTTTTAATCTGTCAAGAAAGTTATCAAAGATTTAGTGGAAGATCATTTCACGCCTATAACACACTACTCTGCAATGCCATCATGGCACTTTTGGAAGTCAAAGGTGATTGAATCAGCTTCTACAACAGAATTATGCCTTTCAAGCACTGAATGAAAGTAGAGTGTCCAACTTTTCATACGTTCTTCGGAGCCTAATCTCAGCGGTATATGCAACTCATACTGTCACTCCTCAATGCTAGCGATTTGAACCCTTAAGACTTTCCACCATCCACTGATGGATAGCTCATCATTCAAGGTTTCCTTCTCAAGTCTCCCACCTAATGCCATGGAAGATCACCTCCTTAGTCTCAGTCCTTCAACTATTTTATTTGCTTTCAAACCCTTCCCCTTTATCCATTAATGTGCTCTGATACTATTGTCATCAGTATGTTTTTACTACATTTCAAAGTAAATAAATATGCACCTTATTACCGGGAATCATCAGACACATGATCACAATCAATCCCTCAATGAACCAGACAGTTGTCCAATGAAGACCTATGGAACATGGAATGGAATTTCGTGGCCAGATTTTCTAAGTATTTTTACAGTTGCAAACTCTTCTTTTGATGTTTGTGACCTTAAAATGATTTTTCATATGTACAAAGTCTATTTTAGGAGTCTGAAACGTTTTTCCAACTCCTAAAGTAGTATTTGGGAGGGATGCCTACCACGCGTCCCTTCCAGATACCAAATCAGTATCCGAAAATTAATACCGGTATGGTATCTGGAGGTGTTGTAGGCATCCCTTCCAAATACCATGTTGGTATGTTATGTTTCAATGTTTGGCAAACAAAACCCAGTCACAAAACATTGACAAGTTACCAAGACCTCGAAGGAGGTCATAAACCATTTGCAAAAGGGAAGATGTAAATCAAAAAAAGGTTTGTTGGGGAATAGGCAGTGGACCAAGATACCACTGCCAATTTGCAAACAAGCAAACTAAAAAAAAACCTTTTTCTTTCAATAGAGCTCTGTTTCCTTTAAAGAAAACATGCAGCGTTCAAAAATGTTGCTTTATTGAAAAGTGATCACAAACATGGTGGTCTACTGACCCTAGCAGTCCACCATCTCTCCGATGGCCTCCAACAGTAGTGAATCACAAATTGCAACCTATCTCATTAATATTTAAATGAATTTTACAAACCAAACTATTATTATATAGATATGTTGGTCAAATTCTTTACTGGTCCCAGAAGCAATGGATATAATTTGCGATAATTATTTTGCCTTTGCAACTTCAAGATGTATGAAGTTATTCTTACATCTGACCCTGTTTTCCTACTCCACAATTTTGCCAGCCAAGTCAAGCTTGGAAGTATTGTAGCGATTGCCAAAAACAAAGTTTATTTCTCTGAGCATTATCATGTGAAGATACCCAAGTACATCTGTGCATTATCAAGTTTAAGCCTCTGTTTTTCATGGTATTTATGGCAATATAGCTCCTGGTGAATAAATCTCTGTGTTTCCATTAGTAGATTAGAGCTCTGCCTGAGGGATAGATGTTATCAGGAGCTGTGAGAGTGTACATTCATTTTCAATATTTTATGAATGTAACCTGAAAAAATGGAAGTTATAAGTGTATTTGGTTGTAAAATTGTATGTGGTAGTTTAGTTACTGATATATTGTTTTTCTAGAAGGCCAATTTCAAAATTAGGTACACTTGAAACTTCATTGCACATGATCTCAAGACCAGAATTCCCAGTGGGCTGGTGAATTTGTCAGGAATGCAGCTCATTATCACTCTTGTATTTTTAGGATCACAGCTCTTGGTAACATTTCTGTTCATGAAACAGGAGTCTGTGAAGCTGTGTATTATCAAGTAATGTGGGGTGCTGGTGCCTGGCTACTTTTAGATGTTAATAACAAGTCAAACTCCATGTGACTGGCTATTCTCTAGGACAGAGCTCTGAGTGAGTTGGTACATTACCAAGAGCAGATCTGTGAGTATATCTGGGTATTAGGAAGAATAAAGCTTTGGGTGACCTTCTACATGCTCACATTCAGAGTTCTGAGAAATGCAACAAATTAAGATGTCTAAACACATTGTTTCAAATCAAAATGAACTCGGGAAGATTACAAGTTCTGCACCATGAAGGGCTTATTCATTTTATCTTGCTCTACACAAACAAACAAAAGAACATATTGCAAAATATTCTTAAAGTGAACAACAACTGCCAGTTTACACTAATCATTTAAATGCTTACAGGCACAAATGCTGACCTGCTGTGATTCATACACAAAAAGAACCGTACCCCTAAGGGGTTTTATTTTACAGTCAAATTCCCAATGACATGAGCGATTTAAACGCTAATGTTTTTAGATCGTTTTGCAAACATACAAAACATTTAAAAAAATAAACAAATTGAATTTGTAACGGAATTTATTATTTGATTTTTGATAAAGCATTTTTCTTAAAGAGGAATATTTTTTGTATTTTCAAAGTTATGCATAATTTATCTTTTGACAGAGAAGCATGTTAGAGTCACGCTCCACAAGATCATAATACAACTTAAAACATATAATAGCATAACACACAAATTAAAAAGCACAGTTGGATCAGTTTGACACCTCCTCCAAAGGATGTTGTGAACCTATGAACATGAGTTAAGGGGAATATACTTTTTCACAGACTGGAAGTTAACTGTCTCTTTATCCCAACCACCATGGAGGCCCGTCCTGGTATGCCGATATGCTGTCTTTATTAGTATCATACATCCTGTGATTTAATCAACCCCAGGACCTCTGGTCCCCCTTTTATTGGATTGTAATGCCATGTAAAGTTTATTGTTTAGTTAAATAAAACCGTAACAATTTTTTTTTTACTGTTTATGTCAACTATAATTAAAAGGAAAAAGTATTAAAATCAATTGATCAATCCAAAGTATCACCAATAATTATTACACAGGTTTACAATCTACTGTTGGCAGTAGATACTCTCAAAATTCTGTGACATGAACCTATACTCTACTGTTAAGTTTGTGGTGGACAGGAGTAAACAGGCAATTAACATGTAACAAAGGTTAGTTGCTTCTTTTCCAGCAAGAACATTTATTATAGTTATTAAATGTTTCAACGTCCAGACTGGTCATGTCCATTTTCTGCCTGCTTAGGGTGTTGTCTTCAGGATGGTTGTTCATACAGTTCAGTTAGTGCTGGTGTTAGACCTTCTATGGGTGGACCATCTTGTTGACTCATTGACTTCATGCCTGATCGTGTATGCGGAGGAATTTAACCAATTTGTAGTTCATCTCAGGATCAGATGGATCGAGCACTTTGATAATAGCCGCCAGGCACAATCTTATTCCTCTGTCCAAAAAAGCTGTTCTTAATAAAGTGGCTAGTGCTGGATAAAGTTTCTTGCAGATGCAAATCAGGTGGATAAGATCTTCTTTTGAACTTCCACAAAGGCAACACATTTTTGGTTCAGTGTTTTTTCACCTTGGGGCATCTGCCAGTGAAGGGTATTTTCCAAAGTGCAAAGCCATTAGCTGTTTTTTTAACTATGCCGAAAATGTTAAATCTAAGTAGGCTGCCGGTTCAAGAACTTTGTACTTGTTGATTACTGTCCAGGAATGGGATCTCTGACTAAAAATACCTTTGTCTAGCAAAAGAGAATGAAGTTTTGCGGCTATGTTAAGTGTTGACTTAAATGTAGCAAATGTCAAATTTTTATTCCAGAGATCTAAAGTGCAAGTAGAGTTAAGCGCCTTGTGCAAATAGTGTGTATATGATAAGTCAGTTCCTTTCTCTAGTTCTTGCCACAGAGCCCCGTTCAGTCTTGAGTCCACCGAATTTTACTTGATGAGTATTACCTGCCCACAGTCTCTTTCATTAAGCCGAATTCCAGAGCCCTTGTGCCGGGGCTGCCATTTGAGGGAGCTGAAAGACCGTTTTGAAGATGTTGGTTGTTAGGTTATTAGAAAGGTTGCATCTTTTCCTTGAGGGGCTACGCTGGTTTATGTTAAAGTTGGTATTGTTTTCGCCGTAATTACCGTGATCAAAGGTTTAAGTGAAGGGTCTTTAAGTTTTAATGCCTGTGTTTTATAGGCAAAAATTAATGTGTTTGCCTGTCGAACCATGTCGTTTTTCTGTTCTCGGTGATTAATTTTATTGTCAATGTAGAAGCCCATATATTTATAGATAGACATGTTCTCCAAGGATTTACCTTCGAGCCAGATGTTGTACGGAAGCAGTGACCGGTTGCTCATAAGCATTGTTTTTGTTTTAGCTGTATTCATTTCTAGCTTATTTGCTGTTAATAATTCTACAAGACCCGTTATTAGTCTCTTGAGACCAATCTTGGTCAAACTGAGTAAAACAATGTTGTCAGCGTAGGCACTGTGCGAAAGGGCTAAAGATCCCAAATGTGGGGAATGAGAGTTGATTATATTAAGTTTTGCCGATAGGTCTGATAAAAATTAATTAAACAGATGGGGAGCCAACACGCAACCCTGTTTCAGGTCCCTATTCGTATTCCATTTTCTTGAAACTTTTGATACGTCACCAAGTTTCACTTTAACCCATGTGTCAGTGTAAAATAGCAGTAAACCTTTTAAGATTCTTTCTGGAATGTTCCATGATCTTAGTTTCGCCCACAATAATTTCTGATCCACTCTGTCAAATGCGGCTTTTAAATCGATAAAGCAGAGATGCAAGCTCTGTTTGTTAACTTTGCATTTCTCTTCTATTAGGGAGATAGATAGAGTGTTGGAGATTTTACCAATCCCTTTTCTAAAGCCCGTCTGGTTTGTAATGATCAGATTTAGGTCTTTGGACCATTCAACCAAGTCTTCCAAGATCACGGAGGCTAGGTATTTTGATTCGACATCCAGTAATGCAATCAGTCTATAATTTGATGTATTCGATCTGTCACCTCCTTTGTAAATTGGTGTCATAATTGAGCCTTGCCAGCTGTCAGGGATTTGATTTAAAAGCTCAACTTCTGCAAAAAAGTTCTCTAGCTGGGAGCTCTAGAAAACTGGATCGTGTTTAAAAATGGCTTGTGGGACACCGTTAGGCCCTGGAGCACCATCTCTTTTACTTTTGTTTATTAAGCCTTTTATATCATTTGCTTGATAAGGAGAATTGTTTGATCTGGGTTCTTTTAGTAATTTGAGGTTGTCATTTGTAGCATTTACTATGGTAGATTGGTCCTTAGCACCTTGTTCTTGAAAATGGCTTGGGGGGGTCCTGCAAGGTCTGTCCCTGTTCAGGAGTGTGATACCATGTTGTACATTTCTGGGCTATATAATTAGCCCAGTCCTGTTCCTGAACGTTTGATGATAGGATGTTCCTTGGCCGGTTCAACTGGTTTATTGTTAGTGAGAATTTATTAGAGTTACGATGTCTTGTGTTGTATATTAATTTTACCCACAAATTGTCCACACTTGGGGCCAGTTGTATGACCATTTCTTGCGGTCGCAAAGGGGTTTGTGACCTATGTATCAACCCTATTTTGTGAGTCGCTAATCAATTAGCAACTCGTAAAATAGCGTTAGCGACTCGCTATTAGGAAGGGCTGCTTGAAGGGCGTCCCTTCCTAATAGCGACTCCAAAACCTATGTAAGAATGTTTTGCGACCGCTTACCACCATTCTCAGAAGGGTGGTAAGGCATTCGCAAACGGGAAGGGGACCCCTTTTCCTTTGGGAATGCATGCGCAATTATTTTTTGAGGGCAGGCAGTGGTCTGAGGGACCACTGAGGGACCACTGCTTGCCCTTGAAAAATTAGACTGAAAAGTTTCATTTCTATTTTTTAAATGTATCCCATTTTCCTTTAAGGAGAAAGGGCTGCATTAAAAAAAAAACCTGCTTTATTTAAAAGCAGTCCCAGACATGGAAGTTTGCTGACCCCCCAGCAGGCCACCATCCCGGGGAGTGCCAGCCATTCCCAATGGGGTCATTAATATTCATGAAGCATGCAATTTGCTATCCTATCGGGAATCGCAAACAGTGTCTGAGACAATGTTGTAAATAGCATTTTGCGACTCGCAAATTGCGCCTAACAATTTGGCGCAATTTGTGAGTCACAAAATGCTATGGTCGTACATCTGGCCCTAGGTTTATTGTAAGGAGAGATAGGGGAGGTAGATAGATGGTTTATAGAAAGGAAATGTATATTATTGTTGGTCTAACCACTTTTACATCCTCATGCAGGTTGTGGGACATATTTATGAGCTATTTCAAAACGATAGGGGAGGGGTTTAGAAGAGCTCCTGCCTATCAGTAGGGAGGTAAGACTTTGTGGTGAGACAAAGGCCCAAAGGATACACTCTCCCTAAATGAGTAATACAACAACAAAATGGAGTATCCCTTGTCCATCTATCCCACACGGAGACCCGGTTAATGTTTAATGAAGCAGGGGGAAATTCTTTCTTTATGACCCTCACACATTCTAATAGTGTCATGCTTCATCATCAGGTCCACTCTGGCCTCTAAAAGCCAGGAGGAGCTCAACCTTGTTACAGAGAGCTCTTTGGATATTAGTTCTACTGGGGAGACTATAAAAAATACTCCACCCCGATCAAGGTGTCCCTTTTAGTTGCAGTTTGAGAGGGTATAAGTTAAAAATGCACCAATGGGGTACTTAGGATATTATGGTCCTATGAGCCTAAAATGATCGCCAACATATACTATACTAAGGCCTATCTGATCTATGGCTTTTTTCCAGTTGTAAAAGCAATGAAATGCCATGGTGTAATGTACATTATTTATAATAGTGGCCTGTACATAAATCATGCAATCCTAAAATTGCATGCACAGAGAGTTTAACTCACTCACCTCAATGTAGCATCACTGGCTGGAAGTCTAGGGAAAAGAAAAAGAGCTAAGTAGTCAGCGGAATTACAACAGTAATCTTGTCACGCAGTCACTGTCCAGTATCTTCCCTGAGGAAAGTACTTGCCATATTTAGAATAGTAATTTTGCTCCAAGACACTGTCCAGCACCTTCCCTGAGGTAAGTAGTTGGTGGAGTTAGAATAGCAATTTTGACCTAGCCACTGTCCAGCACCTTCCCTGAGGAAAGTACTTTGTGGAGTTAGAATAGTAATTTTGCCCCCAGGCACTTTCTAGTACCTTCCCTGAGGTATGTACTTGGCGGAGTAAAAATAAGTAATTTTGCCCCCAGTCACTGTCCAGCACCTTCCCTGAGGTAAGTAACTGGTGGAGTTAAAATAGTAATTTTGCCCCCCACCAGTCACTGCGCAGCTCCTTTTTGAGGTAAGTATTGTCCCGAGTTACCTTAGTAAGTTTTGCTCCAGTCACTGTCTAGCACCTTCCTTGCGGTAAGTATTTGGCTGTGGTAGAATAGGATGTTTTACCTTCTCCAACGCTGTCCTGCACCTTCCCTGAGTAGGGTATAGGATCTACCTAAATTATTGTTTTGCTATTGTTTTTCATAGAGAAAAGGGTGAATGGTAACTTACATTGTAGGAACAGTAGGAATGGATCAAAGGTGGGGTTTGAAGGTAACCTTCAGAATGTCTGAAAATTAAAAATATTTTTCTTGAATTAAATAAAATAGTTATATATTTAGTATTCTATTGGGGCGATTAACGGCAAGCATATACTTACTTGTGTAGATAGAGGTCACTGTGTGGACTTTTTGTGGGATGTACTCTCCTGGTCTCAGTGGTGCACGTGGTCGCGCCAGAAGGCAGTGTACCACTGAATACAAAATGGTGGGTAGCGGCTATCATGTGTCTTTAGGGGGTAATCGATCATTTACAATGAAATATGCATTGAAAAGTGTCTTTTATACATGCTAAGGGCCTAATTTCAATGTCAGTCGGAAAGCCTCCGACTGCTGGTTGGTGGCTTTTCGACCGACAAGGATGGTTTACATTCTGACTGCCGAATTATAATGTCGGCGGTCGCAGTGTTAACCGGCTGGGGAAACTGACTGGGTTCTGACGTGCTCAAGGAGTCCATCAGCCAGTCGGAAGCCACTCATAATCCTCTAAGGATGGTGTTTCTGCCGTCTGTTTTATGATGTCGGTTTCTGACAGCCTTTCCATGCCGGCCTTTCTGACATGGAAAGGCTGTCGGAGAGTGACTTTGGTGGCCCCTAGCAGGGACCTCTTCTCCACTGGCCCTCCAGTTGTGGCCCTGGGGGGCACCATCCCTGCAACGTGTGGCAGGCACACACTCCAGAGATGTGCAAAAACGTTGATTTTGCAATGGGAGCTTGCTCTGCAGGCAGTTTCGGGCTGCTCCACAAGCCACCATTGTAAGATGGAAGCTTCCGACCGCACCATGTGCGGTCACTTCCTATTTCGGTATGCGGAACCGCCAACCTATGATCGAGCAGTTCCCTCCCTGACATCAATATGGCTCGACATCGTAATGAGGGCCTAAATGTATTATTCTTTTGTGTGTGAAAAATTATGCATTTTTGGCCTTCTTCAAAGTATTCAACAGCTGTCTTGGTTGGGGACAAGGGACATTGTTTCGGTTGAAAGGAAAGAAAGATGAATGTGAGTATGTTGATCTTGTTAAACTGTTTCATAAACTGCTTGTACTATGTTAAGTGCGTTTTCCACTTTTATTTATATTTATGAAATGTCAAAAACATTTTTAAAGTGTTGCCTTGGTTTGCATTGTGTTGCGTCATTTTAAAATGTTGTTGTGATTTGTGCAGTGTTGCGTTATTTTGCCATGGGTTGCATGGTACAACTGTGTTGGAAATATTTTGGGCCTTATTTCGATGTCGGTCAGAAAGCTGCCAACCCCTTGTCGGAGGCTTTCAAAACTGACATGGAAGGTTTACATTTCGACCGGCAAATTACTATGTCGGCGGCCAGAGTGTAAAGCGGCTGGGCAAACTGACTGGCTTCTAAAGGGCTCAAGGAGCCTGTTGGCCAGTCAGAAAGCACTCATGGTCCCTTAAGGATGACGTTTTCACCGTTGGGATTATGATATCGGTTTCCGGGAGCCTTTCCATGTCGGCCTTTCAGACTTGGAAATTATGTCGGAAAGCGACTTTGGTGGCCCCTAGCAGGGCCCCCATCTCCCCTGGCCCTACGATTGTGGCCCTGGGGGGCACCTATGCTGCCCGCCTTCACATCCCTGCACCGTTGGGCAGGCACCATGAGGTGCCTGCCACACAGTACAGGGATGAGCAAAAACTTCTATTTTATCATGGGAGATGGTGCTGCAGCCGGTTTCGGCCCACAGCACAAGCTCCCATTGTATGATGGAAGTTTGTGACTGCACCATGTGCGGTCGCATCCATATTGTGGTGTTGGAAGGGACCGCAGAGCTGAGTTCAGTTGAAACTCTGACCGACATCTTAATGAGGCTCTTTGTGTTGCACTACAATGTATTGTGTGGTTTTTCGGCTGATTGCATGGTTTTGTGTTATGTTGCTCGGAGATGTGCCACACAGAATAATTTTCTTTCATAGAAATGTTTTGCTATCATAGTATGTATCGTCAAAATTGTGTCATTCCAATCGTATATATATGTAACATTTTCCTATCTTTATTTACTATATATTACAAAGATTTGTTTGTATTAAACACCATTTTCCTATTGTAAAATAAATGGCGTGCTAAATGTTAGCATGGTAGTGTTATGGGTGGTAAGTGTATGCGTGGTAATGATACTTATAACGTAACCCTATCAATATTCATGGTAATGACATGTGTTGTAAAGACGTGTGGCAGAGGTATATGCATTGTAAAGACTGCGTGGTAAAAGCATGCACGGTAAAGGCAAGCGTTGTTCCATCATACATACCTGCCAGGAAGGTGAAACTCTCAAAATATGATGAGTGCCCCTCTGCCATAGTGGCGGAGATCATGACCTCCGCCCCCTTGATGGGACTTTTTTGTCTATATTCAGGGACGGACTAGCAATAGGGCAATCTGTCAAAGCCAGAAGGGCTAGTCTCACATGTCAGTGTGTGGGCTGTTTTCTTTTCTGTGTGTTGGTCTATTTTATGGTCTGATGAGCTGCTTTTGATTTCTCTGATATTATCACAAACAATGCCTTTAACAAGAACAGATGTTTGCAGCCTTCCTCCATTGCAAAAACACCTATACTACATGTCTTTACAAGTTCAAAACAGGCCTGATTTGCAAATTCACTTTTTAAGCTATTTGATTCACTAATAGGGGCTACTTTTGTTTTGGTGCCCTGGTCTGCTGTCTGTCCCAGTCCGATCCTGCCTGTAGTTAGGTGTCGCATCTACTATATCTTCATCATGGACCAGTTGCTGATATGTTTTAAACATGATGGTTTGTTTATTGGCAGTGATATTTTGTTTGTCGGACATAGTATTTAATTTTCCGATCCAGATATATTTTTTGCTTGCAGTCCTCATATGAAATAAAACTCCATCACTATGAGTTCAAGAATACCACATCGGTATACCCACACCTGGAAGTTTAATACCACAGATTCCAGTTGTGGGAAAACCAAACTGTGCAAGCACCCCTGAGAAAAAGGGAAAAGGTATAGGAATTGTTCTTCTACAGATTCCTGCATGCTATTCGTCAGTTGTGAACCATTTTCACCATGACATCTCATCTGCTTTGAGCAGTGAACAGTCTTCGTAAAAAACTCAGGAGCTTTGGCCTTCCTGCAACACTTGAAATTTCCAAAGTGGCCAGCAACTTCTGTTACAACCCAAATCAGGAATTTTGGGTCTCTCATAATGAGGGCCTAAATGATTTACACCTTTCACTTTCTACAAGTAATTATAAATCTTTGCCTCTGCAGTAAAGATTCTGCTTTTTAAGACAGTAGGCAGAAGCAGGTCCTTGTATTGTATTGTATTGTATAAAGTTCTTCTAAAGCGCTGTCTGTCGCCCTACGGGCATCCTGGCGCTGAGAGACTATAGAAGAAAACCTGAGACAGTAGGAACGTTTGCCGTAGTGCCAAGAATGTTACACTCTAATCTCTACCAAAGAGCCATGTTTTAAGATTCTTCCTAAAGCTCAGCAATGATGTGGCTTGGCGTAGATCTTGGGGGATTTGATTCCAAAGGCGGGCTGCCGCCGTACTGAAGGCCCTGCCTCCCGTCTTGGTGCGTTTAACTTTGGTAACCACTGCCAAACTTTGGCTGGTGGACCGAAGAAGTCTCTTTGGTTCGTACCATGAGAATCTATCGCACAGAGGAGGAGGACCAATTTTATGGAGGGCTCTGTACACCATGACCAATGATTTAAACTCGATCCTTTTATTGATCGGGAGCCAGTGAAGGTCCCTCAATGCCATTGTTGTTGAGGAGTCACGTTGTCTTCCCAAGGCCAGTTTGGCTGCGGCGGACTGTATTCTTTGCAGACCCTGTACAGTGTACCGAGAGGCACCCAAGAACAATGAATTACAGTAATCGAGCCTACTTAGGATCACGCTCTGGACCACCAGAGATCTAGTCTCAATAGGGAGGAGCGGAAGGATTTGGCGCAAAGCTCTAAGTAGGGCAATACAGGTGCCTATGGTCTTGTTCGCCTGGGATTGCAGCTGGAGATCTTCATCCATCATAACCCCCTGGTTACGGACTGTTTTTACTGGCAGTATCGGGGCGTCTTCCGGCAAAAGTCGGAACTCACCCAAGAGATGTTTAGACATTCTCGCTCCACAGCAGTGTAGTAACTCAGTTTTTCCGGCATTCAGCTGCAATGAATTGGCTCTCAGCCATTCTGAGACTTTTTGCATGCAGGCCTGGAAGGAATTCATGGGCACTGCATGTTCTCCCTCCAGGGAGAACATTAGCTGGATGTCGTCAGCATAATTAACCACCTCGATCCCGTAAGATTTTATTAGAGGGATCAGGGGTCTCAGATAGGCGTTAAAGAGTATAGGGCTGATAGCTGAGCCCTGAGGTACTCCATGGCGAACCGGGGTCCAGGAGGAAACAAAAGGTGTTAATGTCACTGCCTGTTGACGATCCGTCAAATAAGACCGTAGCCATTCCAAGGCGAGACCTGTCACCCCCATATCTTCTAGCCTTGCCAGCAGCACTGAGTGATTGACCGTGTCGAATGCTGCCGACATGTCCAACAGTGCTAACACAGAGGAACATCCACTGTCGGCACGCATTCGAAGTTTGTCCAGAACGGTAATCAAGGCAGTTTCCGTCCCATGCCCAGGCCGAAAGCCAAACTGGTCCCTGTCCAGGATCAGATGTTCTTCAAAAAAGTTGGACAGGGATTTGCTGACTAATTTTTCCAAGATCTTAATTGGAAATGGCAACAGGGAAATTGGGCGGAAATTAGCCGGCACAGAGGGATCAAGAGAAGGCTTTTTCAATAATGGGGTGACCATTGCCTGTTTCCACCTGCTTGGCACAATGCCTTCACTCAGAGATTGGCAGCAAATTTGCCACAGATCTGGAAATAGGGCGGGTCCGAGCTCCTTCCAGATCTTATGCGGAAGGGGGTCCAAGGGTGATCCTGATGAAATCTCCCGCGCTAACTCATGAAAAGAGTCCTCCGTAGGGAGGATGAAATGACTCAGAGTGATTTCTCTTCTGATGTCTACGCTAATCGTGGAAGGCTCTATAGCATTCTGATCGAAACCACCCACGATATTGTCGACCTTCTCAACAAAAAAAGTAGCAATTTTGTTGCACAAGTTTTGTGATGGCTGGATAGTACTGGCCATACAGCCCGGGTTACTGAGGTCTCTGACGATGTTGAAGAGTGCCCTGGTTCCATTGGGTGCCTGCAGAATGGAATTGGCATAGAATTTCGCCTTCGCTTCCCTAATGGCTGCCTTGTATTGCAGTTGTATGATTTTTAAGGCTGTTCTGTCAGCTTCCCGGTACTGTTTGCGCCAGCTTCTTTCCGTCTGTCTACGTACAAGACGTAACGCTTTAAGCTCCTCACTGAACCAGGGGGCCGAAGGAGTACAACGCATTCTCAGTTTTTTTTTAGGTATGTGTCCTTCTAGTACTGAGTTAATGGAAGTACTATAACTAGTATAGTTTTCTTCTGGTGTAGCCTTTGGGTCAAACAGGTTGGACTGTGGGAAGAAGGAGGATGCTCCTCTCCTGGAGAGTTTAGCCCAATCCCTTCCCCACCTGAAACGCGCTTGTTTGTCCGCAACCCGTTTATCCTCTAGTATACTAATCCTGAACTGTATTAAATAGTGATCAGTCCAGTTTAGTGGAGTAATACTAATTACTTCGGTTTCAGAGGGTTTGGCGAAAACTAGATCGAGTATGTGGCCTCCCACATGTGTGGGTTGTTGAACCAACTGATGGAGGCCACAGTTCTCACTGGTGTAAATCAGGGCTTGTAGATGATTTCCAGAGCTCCCTGTTTCCCAGAGGTTGAAGTCTCCCAAGAGCAGCATTCTGGAGTGTGTGGAAGTCAAGGCGACAATGGTATCCAACAGTGCCTGATGATTAGCGTCCGCACCCGGAGGTCTGTAGCAAACCATACCCGATAGCACTCTCCCCTTTGCCTCCTGTATAAAAAAGCCCATAATTTCATAGCCTGCTATGGCTTCAATCGGTAGCATAGCACAGTCCCACTGTTCCTTAAAGATTAGTCCTACCCCTCCTCCTCTCCCTGATATACGAGGTTTTTGGATGATCTTATATCCAGTGGGGCAAGCTAGCCCAAGTTCTACTGAGGAGTCAGCATGAATCCAAGTCTCAGTAACGAACAGCAAGTCAAGGTCTAAATCTTCCAGCAGGTTATAGATATCTTGATGGTGTTTAATAAGTGACCTGCTGTTGATTAAGCCACAAGATAATGCCTGTGCCAGCTCCCTCCTCGCTGCCTTTAGTATTAGCACCTATTCTTGGTTTGGCCCTGTGTTCTTGCAACCTTCCTTACTTTGTTCCTGTGCATTTTGTTGTTTTCACTTGGTGTGGAATTTCTTATTGTGCCTGTTATTTTGTCTGCAGATTGTTATTGTTTGTTTTGTGCCATAATCTTATTGTGCCTGTTACAGTGTTTGTCTTTGACTTCTCCTCGCCGCCCGCTCTTCCCACCATTCTCCACTTTACCTGATGCCACCCGCCTTCCTGCGCCCCTCCTAGGACCTACTAAATGGAGGCTGCAGAACCAAAGGCAATCCCATCTGTACCGATCCGTGCCTGAACTGCCCCCAACGCCAGGAATGCTGGTTCTTCCAACCTGCGCAGCTACTCTGGTTCTTCCACTCCACACAGCTACACCGCCGCAGACATCCGAGGACTGAATCCCGAGCACATTTACAACAACAACTGCTGCCCCACATCTCCATACACTGCCAGAGGACCGTTGTCCTATAATTACTGCCACTTCACCTGCAACACTGAAGCAACCAACAATGCTGGAGACACTGCAAACACGACTGCATCCACCTTAACAACCAGGACAGCACAAAACAACTCCAGTGCATTCTACTCAATACCCGATCACTTGGCAAACACGCCACGAAGATGTGGGACACGATCTCATCCCTCACCATTGATGTCATCATCCTTGCTGAGACCTGGTTGAACTTTGCCTCCGCACCAGACATCGCCATAGCCACCCCAGAAGGTTACAAATAAACACAATGGGACCACACCAACAAACACGGAGGTAGAATTGTCATCATCTACAAGGAGACTAGCCGCTACAGGACCAACTCAGATGACTCAACCCCGATAATTAAGCATCTCAGCTTCCAAATTCAC